>NC_091822.1:171801649-172099149 GCF_038994185.2 Dermacentor albipictus
ATTTTCTCGGAACCAGCTGCAGGAAGCAATCGGCACTTTAAGAATTTTCCCTCGCGGGAATCAGTCGTGTAGGAAGGAGGTTTCTCGCCTTCTTTTAAATTCCTGCAGGACACGGATTTGGCCTCCACATGGTGACTTTAGGAGTGACTATTTGTAGTTGTGAGGTCTGTGTCAGATTTATGTGATTTATTTATTTGAAGTGTCGCTACGGTGGAGCAATTGCCGGCAGCCACTGCAAGGCTAATCCCATCAGTAGCCTACAACCACTCAACTCAACTCAACAAAAGCATGCGGACGTCTTTAAGAAGCCACCATGTGTGCCACCAAGCACACAGCCTAACTTATTGCTAATGCACGTCAATGCGTTCGCGTCGTAGTGTCCAACTACGCTCCGACCCGCTTCTTGCCGCATTTTCGGCTCCTGTATTGCTCGTGTGGCTTACGGCCCTACATTTATTGCCTATATGGTTTTCGAAACACAGGGGTAGTCCAGGTGTACTGCCTACATGCAAATTAAGCTTATTAGAATAGGTAAGCGTGTGCATTCACAAATTTGCTTTTAAATATTGCGCGCCTACCAACACATAACGTTGGTGCCGCCAGCTGGCGGCATCTAGCACAAACACTTTAGTTTCAGTAACAACCATTTTTTTTAATATACGCATATATAGAACTTCTGTTTAGTTTATTCTTTTTATTGTATTTGGTCTCTAAGCCTCTCAAAATACAACAACTTTTGTTTAAGTTAGCTTTAAACTCTTGTTGGCTATATAAGAAATGTTCTAGTCGGGCCAATGCAATCATTTTTTAATTTGACCGAGTGGCGGCAAATGATTGCAATGTTGGGCGATGCGTGAAACCTCCACTTGAACTTTGACCGTGATTCGCACAGTTGGTCGTTTTTATGAGCGAGTCTCCGGCGTAATTACAACGAGAGCCAAGATCAGACCAGTCTGGCGAAGGTTGAGTACTCGCTTACCACCAAGCTGGACAACGCCAAGGACCTCTCGCAACTTCTGAGAGCAATCAGCATTAGAGAAGCGCGTAACTCCTCGTATACTTAATGAACTTGCGTATAATTTATTTTTGTCGTACCCTTGTCAGTATGCTTCTTATTAAAAAGTTTGTCAGATGTTCTGACAAACTTTCGGAGAAATCCATTCAGAAGCATCCATTTTCTCGATTATACCTGCTTGCTCAAGCCGATGTACTTCCGCAGAAACTTGTTCCCGAAGGGCCAGAGGAAGTCGACGTAGCTTAGCGGCCACTGGAATCACATCCAGCTTGCGGTTGTTGTGATGAGCAAAGCCTTTTAGTAGTCATGTTTCATCTGAGAACAAGTGGCTGAATTTCTCGCGAAATTCCAGAAGTAGAAGGTCGGAAGCAACACTTTTCATTTGCAGGCATTTCAACTCAGCCCCATGTATATGCTAGTCCAGGCTGCTGATGGCGTCCAATCCAAGTACTGCGGTTCCTTGCTGTACAACATACAAGAGAACAGGGACAGTGCGTTGCTTGTAAGCAACGGTGGCGGGAAAACAGCTCTTCACTGTGATCTTCCTGTTAATAAAGCAACAGCAGGTGGTAGCAACGCCTTCATACTTTGAAAAGGCCTCATGTAAGTGCCCGTTATTATGGATACCGACAACCCTGTATCTACTAAATCGTTCACAAGAACGCCTACAACTTGCAGTTCGATGGAAACGCTGAGGCGCGAAACGCCGGTTGAGACATGTAGTAGCGTCAAACGATGCTCGGCGTCCGCTTGCACTTGCGTTGCGCGTTGCTCGGCGTCCCCTTGCACTTCCCTCACGCTCTCTTTAAATTCCGAACTGTGGCACATAACCTGAAAGTGGTCTGCTTTTCCGCATCCAGAGCATTTCTTATGTTTAGCCTTGCCAAATGTCGAGTAAACCCGCAGCGGTAGCAACGACGTTACTTTGTATCCTTTGCAAACGCCGGCTGCGTCTGTTGGCACTTCTGCGGCGAGGGCACGGACTCTTTACGGCGACCTTCACGCGTCTTCGACGCGGAAGCAGCTGAATGTCGTACGTATTTCACCTCCTCCGCTGCGCCGAACTCTCGAAGGTTCTTCCAAGTTGCTTCGTAATGCTCTGCTATTGTAACTGCCCTGTCCAAAGACAGCGTTGCTATTTCGAAAATGAAACGCTCACGAAGCCTGCCCGATGCAATACCAGAAATGAGTTGGTCGCGGACAGCTGTGTCAGAGGATCCCTCGAACTCACAGTTCTTTGCTAGTTCGCGTAAATTAGCCATGTAGACATCCGTAGGCTCACCCGGATTTTGTATCCTCTGTTTGACGCGGTGCCGTTCGACAAGCACATTCGTCGTGGTTGAGAACAGGCGGTCACAAATGCACAGCGCGTATTGAAACGCATCTTCCGACGCTGTAGCTTGACTTGTAGAAGTAGTATGCTGATCTGGTACTGGCACCGTGGGAGTAGTAGCAGACACATTCGTCGACGCGTTGCGGAATTTACGTTGCCCTTCGACGCAAAGCATATGCAGAAGTATGGCTCTCCGCCGAGACGCAGCAAACTCTGTGGCACCCGACGCTTCCAAGTAGATAGTTAATAGTTCCAAGTTAATAGTAATAGATAATAGTTAACGAAATAATGCATGCTGATTATTCGCTTTTGAAAGCAATTCGAAATGTCGGACATTGTAATCGTCTTTTGCCTTAGGCACTGCTGTTTTAAATGTTCCAGCAATAAATTTATAGTTGCTCCAGTTTTTGGGAGACTGGTTATGCATGAGCTGTTTCCATGCAGTTTTACGTCGCTTGTAGTGCCGCGAGCAATCTTCATTCCACCAATTTGTAGCAGCAGTGTTTTTGTGTGCCTCTAACTGGAACTCGGATCTTTTGCGCGAAGTATAAACTTGTGATTGAGCAAATATCCTCAGCTTTCAATGGAGAATTTGCAATTGGTTTGAAAGTGGTCTGCAAGCATTTTTTTAAATGAACGGTAATCCACAAAAGAGTGGTTTCGAGCGTCCACGGTGGACTGCGGACCTACCACTTCAAACACAACTGGAAAATGATCGCTGGTTGTCCCGACGTTCACCCATGCGGATGTGGAAGGACCTGGACCCCGAAAATGTATAAGATCCAGCACAGATCTAAACTGTCCGCGAAGAAATGTAACTGATCCCGAAATTTTGACACGAAAAGTTATTTGTTATTGCCCAGTCGCATGGACGCTTTCAGCACAGGTCTGTCCTGGATCCCCATGATATATGATGAGAGTTGAAGTCACCTGCCACGCACTCTTGTTTTGTCTTGTCTTGTGTGCCGGACAGTGGCGCATATCCATTATGGGGGATTGGCCAAGAAGCAGGCGGTTTTTCGTATGCTTAGAGAGAGAGAGAGAGAGAGAGAGAGAGAGACTTTATTTGGTTCCTTCAAGGATTTAGCGTCTCGAGAAGTAACTCGTCCGCACACTCCGGCGTCTTCTTCTTCCTCCCAAAGGTAAGGGAATGAGAAATCTTTAAAAGAAATAGAAATTCGCGACGCTGCACGCGTCGCCGCGCGCTGTATCCCAGCATTCGCATCGCGAGCCTCACGAGCCTCGCGCGCTCTTCTCTTTTTTTCTCGTCGCGTTCCACGTATAGTTCGAATCGAGCTCCACGCTCCACAGCTTCACAGCTCAAGATGTTTGCTGCCCTGGTATTTGTGATGTCGTTCCTCGTATCTTACGACTGGTACTATCAACGTTGTGTGGCAGCTTGGTCAAACAACAACTCCACCTTGCTGCTGCCATCCCATCAGAATGTGAGTAATGCACGTTTGAACGCAGTAGGGAAACGCGTCGGCGTTGCAGTGACAGCTCTTGCCATGGGTCAGTGCATGGGATATTTTGCTGATGAGCGTCCGGCAGAAAACTTATTTCTGTCCGCGGCGGTTGCATTCATAAACGCTCATTTATCAAGCTTTCTTGGTAGGTGTTATCCGCCTCGTGCGCTGTAGAGGTGAAATTTAGCAGAGCTGTGCGTCCGACAGAACGCCATCACGTGAGTTCCAAGCAAGCGTTCACCGAGAAGAAGCCGGCGTCTAACTTTTTTTTTTATATCCTCCAAGGCTGACGCGCGGGCCACGTTTTTGTATTTGCCGATTGTTATAGCGGGACAATCTTGGGGCTAAGCAACCCTGTGTTATCCTGTGTCACGTGACGGCGGCTTCCCGTCAGTCTGTACCCAGCCTCCGGCAATAAAGGACGTAACATAATTGGCGACGAGGATCAAAAGTTAGGCCTGATTAGGCGTAGGGCTAGCCGAAATGGCAGCTGCACTGGGCACGATTGGGGAATTCGTTCCGACGGAGGCGCCGTCTTGGCCCTTGTATTTGGAGCGCCTCGAATTTTTCTTTCAAGCAAACGACATCGACGGTAACGAGAAGAAGCGAGCAACGCTCTGCAGCGTTTGCGGCCCAGCAACGTATGCCATCGTGCGTTCCCTTTGTTCTCCGGACGCGCCGTCGGCGGTGGCCTACGATGAGATCGTCAGGCGTCTCTCAAACCACTTCTCGCCGCGACCGTCGGTGACGGTTCAGCGTTTCAAGTTTGGCACGCGTCAGCAGCAGCCCGGTGAGTCAATTGCCGAATACATCGCAGAACTGCGACGTCTCTCGGAACATTGTGATTTCGGTGCGTCGCTCGACGACATGTTGCGCGACCGACTGGTGTGTGGGGTGCGAAGCGAGACTCTTCAGCGTCGGTTGCTGGCGGAGCCGGAGCTTACGTTTGCGACAGCTCGGGAGAAAGCCATTGCCATGGAATCTGCGCAGCGACAGACTGAGCAAATTCGCGGCAGTGCCACATCGTCTGAAGTATGCAGCGTGAGCGGGAAGCGTTTCGACCCATGTGTTACGAAGGTCTCGGCGCCGGGGACAGCCAAGGAGGGTACCCAGAAGCAGGCGGGTTCGCCTGGGAGCACAAGTGGATGTTTCCGCTGCAAAGGTGCGCATTCGCCAAGCAGTTGCCCATTCATTAATGTGCAGTGCCACTTCTGCAAGCAACGAGGGCACATAGTAAGAGCATGCAGGAGGAAGGCTACAGCTCGCGCTTCGGCTGAACCGAACTCTCCGAACGGAAAACGGGCCAATGGAGGCCGTCACAAGAATGCTGCGTCGGACGTATACGACGTGTTCGTACTGTCTGGTGAGGAGCCAGCCGTGAGAGTGGAAGTGCGCGTCAACGGAAGTCCCCTAGAGATGGAGGTGGACTCGGGTGCAGTGTGTTCAGTCATCAACGACCGGACTATGCGGAAGCTGCGAATATCGAAAAGGGCGTTGCGCCCAAGTAGCCTTCACCTCCGAGCTTACAATAACAAGGAACTACGAGTGTTGGGTGAATTGACCGTGACGGTGGAATTTAGGGGGCAGGAACATCGCCTGCGATTGGTGGTGGTTAAGGGTGCTAGTATCGGACTTATCGGTCGAGACTGGTTCAAGTCCTTGGGAATAAGTCTGAGTGGCGTTCACAGTGTGTGCGAGCCGAGTAGAACTGGCAGTAAAGGAACAACGGCCTTGCTCAAGAAGTATTCTTCAGTCTTTGAGCCTGGACTTGGGACAAGTAGAGGGCCTCCTGTACACATAGAGGTGAACCCGACAGCTCCGCCGCGATTTTTGAAGCCACGGCAAGTACCGTTTGCATTGAGACCGAAGGTCGACGAAGCACTGGACAGGTTGGTGAGCCAAGGCATTTTCCAGCCTGTACGGCACTCGAAGTGGGCAACACCGGTCGTTCCAGTTGTCAAGAAAGATGGATCGATAAGGATCTGCGGGGACTACAAGAGCACCGTCAATCGTGTGGTGCAGTGGGAAACGTATCCTCTGCCAACACCAGAGCAGCTGTTTGCCAGGCTGGCAGGTTGCTCGAAGTTTTCAAAGCTAGACCTCGGACAAGCGTACCAACAGAAGACTGTTGATGAAGAAACAGCTGACTTGTTGACGGTGACAACACATCGGGGACTTTTCCGCGTAACCCGTCTTCAATTTGGCGTGGCAGTGGCAGTGGCTATTTTTCAGAGGTACATGGAAGAACTGTTGCATGGAATTGATGGTGTGCTGGTGTTCTTGGATGACATCTTGATCGGTGGAAGGGATGAGGCACAGCACTATGCTCGTTTGCAAGAGGTGCTCAAAAGAATCCACGAAGACGGTCTGCGACTGAAATTTGACAAATGTCAATTTTGTGTTGAGGAAGTGCGTTACTTGGGATTCATCGTGAACTCTGCAGGTGTGCAGCCGACAGAAGACAAGGTGAGTGCTATTCACGAGGCCCCGGAGCCAACATGCAAAAAGGAGCTTCAAGCCTTTTTGGGAGCTCTGAACTTTTACAACAAGTTTCTTAAGGGAGCAGCACATACCTTGGAGCCACTGTACCGGCTGTTGGACAAGGGTCGCGAGTGGCGTTGGACGGGAGCAGAGGCAGACGCATTTCGCCAGGCGAAGGATCTGCTGCAATCATCGCATGTTCTTGTGCACTATGATGTCAACAGGCCCCTAGTGCTTGCCTGTGACGCTTCCCCGTATGGACTGGGTGCTGTGTTAAGTCATGTGGGGGAAGATGGTAGCGAGAGACCGGTTGCATATGCATCAAGGACTATGAGCGCGGCAGAACGTAAGTACGCCCAAACAGACCGAGAAGCGCTCGCCATTGGCTTTGGCGTTAAGAAATACCATCAGTTTCTGTATGGGAGGCATTTCAAAATTGTGACGGACCACAAACCCCTCTTAGGACTGTTGCACCATGCCAAGCCCATTCCCCAGGAGCTATCACCACGGATGCTGCGGTGGACCCTCATGTTATCAGCATATGACTATGAAATTGAGTATCGACCAGCAGAGAAGCTTTCCAATGCTGATGCATTCAGTCGTTTACCACTGAGGGCCAGTAAGGCGGAGGAAGAGGAGCAGCGTCTTTGGGAAGTAGAAATGCTAGAAATGGCACCAGAAGTAACGTGGAACTCTCGGAAGGTGGCCAGTTTTACGTCAAGGGACAAGCTGTTGGCTAGAGTCTGCAATTGGGTGCAGCATGGGTGGCCAGAGGGCAAGCTACCGGAAAAGTTTGCCGCATTTGTGATCCGCAAGCATGAACTGTCAGTGTACCAAGGTTGTTTGCTGTGGGGCAGTCGTGTCGTCATTCCAGAGCCAGCTCGACCATATGTCATGGACATTCTTCACACAGCTCATCCAGGAATTATCAAGATGAAGGGGCTCGCCAGAGGAGCCGTGTGGTGGCCAGGAATTGACAGAGACGTTGAGCAGAAAGTGAGGGACTGTGCACGTTGTCAAGAATCCAGGTCTGCGCCAGCAGCTGCAAAAATTCACCCTTGGGAATTCACCAAGCGTCCTTGGACAAGACTAAATGTCGATTTTGCTGGGCCATTCCAAGGCAACGTCTTCCTCATTGTGGTGGACTCTCACTCGAAGTGGTTGGAAGTGTGCCGAATGACTTCCATGTCGGCAGCGGCAGTTTGTGCGAAGCTTCGTTTTCTTTTTGCTACCCATGACATTCCAGAGACTGTTGTTTCGGATAATGGAACTGCATTTTGTTCGGAGGAATTCAGAGACTTCATGTGCCGAAATCAAATCCGACATGTGACCGTTGCCCCATATCACCCTTCTTCAAATGGTCAAGCAGAGCGGATGGTGCACGAAACCAAAGAAGTACTCAAGCGCATGGTTGGAGGCAATATCGACACACGTCTGGCTAGGTTTTTAATGACCCAGCATATCCTGCCTCATGCTACAACAGGCAAAAGCCCAGCCGAATTGCTAATGGGCAGAAAACTTTCAACTGTGTTAGAGCGTCTGCATCCTGACCTGCAGTCCATTGTGCAGCAGAAACAGGAGCAGGTGATGCAGCGCCGTAACCAGGCAGTGCGACTGTTTGAAGTGGGGGATCGAGTGTTTGTGCGCAACTATCTCTATGGGCCCAAGTGGTTGCCGGGCATTGTGGATTCTGTCACTGGACCAGTGTCGTACTTGGTCGTCACCAAGGATGGACGTCGGTGGAGACGGCATGTTGACCAACTCAGAAGTCGTTCTGCCAGCTACGCATTGGACACTGGAATGTGCGAGGAGGAGGAATCGTTGGTTCCTTTCCCGGCAGGGTGTTCCGAAAGCGACATTCCTTCAAGCCCAGAGGACCCTGGAAGACGGAACCCAAGAGAAGTACCCAGTACTAAACCTGTTTCCTGTGGTGAGGACAGTGAAGTCAGCGCATCCCGGGACCAGAGAGAAATACGAGAAGAGGCTGCAACACCCAGTGCCGAACCTGTTTCCTGTGGTGAGGACAGTGAAGTGAGCGCACCCCTTCAAGTCCAGCGACCACAGCGCCAACGCAACCGTCCTGCGTATCTGAAGGACTACGTGACGTAGGGGGGAGGAGTGTTATAGCGGGACAATCTTGGGGCTAAGCAACCCTGTGTTATCCTGTGTCACGTGACGGCGGCTTCCCGTCAGTCTGTACCCAGCCTCCGGCAATAAAGGACGTAACACCGATGCAGCCGCAAGATAAAAGAGAGCAAAAAGTGAGTCACGGCAACTTGACTCTCGTTTCTCCTCCGAAGACCCAGTTTTGCGCGAGTAGAGCCACAAAACAAGCGTCAACATTTGTGCATGGGTCGTTCGACTCTCAATAGCACGCCAAGAGTCGTCGAGGAAGATCGCGACTCCTCTGATATTTGAGATGAGTCTGGCGAGAGAAAGATTATAATGCAGAAGAAATACCAGATAACGTTTTCTGTTTTAGCCAGGCCCTCTGGTTCCGTCCTGTTTGTAAGGCGGTTTATCATTCTTTCGTCCTTGTCATGTTCTGCAATTACATCGAACTCTACACGTTGATTTTTTTTGACCATGTTTGTTAATATCTCGCACGCTTAGCGATAGCTGGTTTCCTATGCTAAGGAAGACCTGGATTTGTCCCACTGGATTTTGGCTATAAGTAAATCTCAAAAAAAGTATTGGCTACTAAAGAGAGCACAGCAACGAGAAAACAAGTTCAGTAGGGGCACTCAACAGTGTCGATTGTAAATGTAATTCCGCTACGTAAAATTTTGAGGATTTAAGTTCCAAAATCAGGATCTTGTTAAGGCGCACGGTAATGGAAAACTGCAAATTTATATTCAGCAGCTAGGGTTATTTAACGTGCACGGAATGCGCAGTATACGCGCGTTTTCGCATTCTGCCCCCATTGGAATGCGACTGCCGCGCTTATGATTGGACCCACGACCTCAAGCTCAGCAGTGCAACACCAAAGCGACTGGGCTGCTGCAGTATGTTGCGTTTCGCGACCAGAAACAAACGTTAGCGTACGCAGCACTGCATCACGAAATTTAATTTACGCATAAAATTCCCAGTTACAAATTTGGTAGGCTTCGAGCTTAATTCTCTTATCTTTTATATGTTTATCTACCAACTAGTTTTATCGTTCATTGAAACATATCGACGCAATGCAATGTGGGCACCCAAATTATAAATATCTGTTGCTTTCTACCCTGCTCTGGCGTTTTCGTAACCTAGCATTGGTATAATGGCCTGTCTGCACCTGCAGAAAAGTAGTGAAGTGACTCAAGTTAAAGGTCAACAACATAATAAAGATACAAAGCAAAAATATAAGCTTGCAATGGACCCCCATAACCAGAGTTTCGCTTAGAAATTGAAAAAAAAAATGGCTGTGGCTTAGCTAAGGTTAAGCCCAGGATGGGAAGCATACTAGCCTTTATTTTAGTTGTTGAACCACTGTTTAGCCTGGTGAACTGCTGTTGCTTGGCTATATTTGGTTCGGCTAGACGAAGAAACAACTCATGCGTTACTCTGCTTCGCCTTCAAGAGTGGAACGCGACAGCGTTCCCGTCGACCCGCCAGTGACTACGCGCCCCGCATTGAACGCGGTGAGCGTCGAGCAACGCAGCGTTCGGCGCGGCAACGAAATGTGCGCCTGAGCAAGCGACGCACGCCTGAGCCTTAGAAACGGCTCGTTTCTAAGGCAACACCGCATTCACTAGAGGCGCTTTTGTACCGCTTCGAAGCATCGTACTCGTGGCTCAGTGGTAGCGTGTCCGTCTCACACTCCGGAGAATCTGGTTCGATTCCCACCCAGCCCATCTTGCGAAAGTTGAGCGACGGCGCGAGTTGGAGCCACGTTTCTCCTCTGTCGTGACGTCACGGTATCACGTGGTATGGCATGGGGTCAAAGGTCATTGAAGGCGACACCGCCGCGCCTGAGGAGCTGGGTCGAGCTCTCGTAATATGCTTCGCATAAAAAAAAACATTTGACATCCTGCTATGGTGTGAGAGTTGCTTTGGGCACCAAGTGAACTGTGTAGCACCTGTGCTAGAGTACACAACAAAGCAAAATATCACACCAGATTGGAGTGGCAGGGGAAAGTTGAGCACAGATGTTTTATTTCATGCACCATTAATGTGGCTTATCATCTGCTCCTGTTTTGTTTTGTGGGAACGCACACATTGGTAAAGCAATGTGCCACTGTCACCATAGCGGGACACCAGAGAAAGGTAGAAATCAAGAACAGGTATTCACACTTGGTTGCCCACAGTGTGTTTCACTGTACAAAAGACTACTGTGGTAGGTAATCATAAAGACGAAGACAAAAGAATTAAAAGAGGTATGTGTAAGTCATCCTTACGTGACCTCCAGTGTTTATAGAAACATCTTTCTATATATATACCAAGCCATAGGGAGGCTTTACGTAACTCAGTCATTCTTTCTAAGTTAAAAATCAGAATAAGGACAATCACAAGAACATTGTATCAGTGATTTGTAAATGTGGTACCTAATGTAACTTATTCATGTATGTGCTGAGGGTAGATTACAACCAGTGCATAATCTGCTCTTACAGGATGACTTGTGATGAGTAAAAGAAGCCTTCCTCACATCTTCCTCTTTGTTTCTTTTGGATCTTGGTGTACCATGTCTTGTTACAGCTGCGTGCATGAAGCTGGTTATAGTTCGTGTGTTCTGCTTCCTCCCTTGTCCTCATCATTCATGTGCTATCTTTGCCGTAACAAAATACACCTATCTATGCTACATATTTTGTCAGCGTGTTTGCATTATGGCAAGTTTCGTATTAGTGGTTATTGCAATCTGTGAAATTGTTTGTGTCAGCTATTATACTTCGTCTTGGAAAAGTATGTTTATCAATGTAAATAAACGATTAGTATAAATGTTGCTGTATTTATTTTTGTAATATTGTCAGTTATGAAGTTTTTATACACTGCTGCATGTTGTATGACAGAATAAAATTGATGCACAACTTTTTAATGTGGTATTTTTCAGATCAATTTTCAACTTGCGCTAACACACACAAGTTGTGTGGGAAAAGTGCCAACAAGAGTACCATAAGGTAAGACAGTTGTTTTTACTGTTAGATTGGATTATAGGTTAGATTAAGGTTAGAGTATAATGCATAGATTATGCAATCTAAGTTGGAATTTTATTTTTGCACTTAATTATTTGGTTCTCCTTTGTACATAAGTGCAGCCTTTTTTATTTGTTATGTGTAGCTTTACTTGCCCAGGATGTTAAATTGTAAGTTCTAAATACGTCTCAGAGAACAGTGAAATCGGTTTAACTTATAAATCTTTTGACATATTATAAGAGACTTGTGCAGTGGTGAATTGAACTTCTACATCAGTTACATAATATTTTGGGGTCTCGTTATGGTTCCGAGTGGCATTGCAGGGTCATGCATATGCAGCTGCAGGCTACATATTGGATGTTTATTTAAGACTGTTTTGCTTGCTTGGCTATTGATTCCAGTTTAATAGTAATGAGAACTGTCTTGCTTTCATAGTGATTCTCTGCTGACTGACACATTCGAATTTTACAGAAGACAATAACAAAGGGTGATGAAATATTAACTTTTTGTTGCTAGCTTGCCATGTCCTTTTTGGCAAGCTTGCTATGGATTCTTTCATATCATAAGTTGTCTTTTCACAGTAGTCATCTTGAGAACTAGCCGTAGTCGTGTGTACTTACAGCAAAAGTTGGTGACACATTTTGAAAAGCGGCTCGACACTGCCATCCGAGAGTTAAACGACTTACCTACATGGATTAGTTATTTTACTTTATTTGCAAGAGTCCTGCACCACGCACTAAGGGTAACTTGACACACACTGCTGGAGTCATTAGACTCATCAAGAACAGTTACTCGAATCCTTCAGCAGTGGTCATGTGACCCTTTATCTTGAGTCGTCTGATTCATATAGAATAGTTAACGCACTCCCTCAGCACTAGTCTTGTGACCCTTATGAGAGGGTTAGGAGACTACTACAACAGAGTGTGCATGACTATGGTGTGTAGAGTCGCATAACCACCTTGTATCGAGCACAGATAGTCTCGGGACTCTCTGCCGAAAGAGAGTTTGGGTGTCTCCCACAAAGTGTGTCGTATATGTGGCGAGTCTAGACTGTCCGAAAAGAGTAAGGGATGCTCTTTTTTTTTTCTTAGTGTGCATGGTTCATGTGCGTAGCATCTCCTTCTACGGTTCCATATCAGTTTAACGAGACAGTGCGTGCGATCGTCGACAGAAAGTACGTTAGGTTACGCGAGCGTCAGGAGCACTAGTTGATGTCGCCGTCTTCGTGTCTTTTGTGCCGTGCTTGTTGTGTCATTATAAACGAGAAGTCCATTACTTACACGTGCATCCTAGGCACGATACACATTCAATGCACGCTGAAATGAAGAATATTCGATCGTCGCACGCAAATTCTGTGTGTTCAATGTATATCGCAGGCAAGTTTGCATGAGTGCTTGTTTGTGATATTGAATGCCACTCCTCCAGAATTTTCAGAATTGATGATGTGATCAGTAGCGATGAGTTTTATTGCCTCGTTATTGCCGTCATTGGTCATGGGCAGAGTTCCGACTGATGTGGTAGAAGTCTGTTGTCGGATTTGCGGGTCAATGTTGCCAGGCTGCCTGCCAAATTTTGCAGGGAAAAACACCGTCAAATGTAGCAAATGCAATGACGCCGTTTTCGAAGCGCACAGAGTTACCAGATCAGTAGTGCAACGCGCGAACCCTCCCAGCTCCCCATGGTACCGTAATGTGGCCGCATAACCTGCGCGCTTTCCTATTGCTTGCTGGTTGCGGGCCCTGTTCTCAGGCGGTACGAAGCACTTTCTTTCGCTGTGCGCGCTGTGCCTGGTCCGCACGGCATGAGGCTTTCGCTGGATCTGAAAGTGAGACGTGTTGCATAACACACGGGGCGCGTTCTATTGCCGCGCGCAATCGCTGCAACGGTAGAAAACAGTTGCATTGCCTTGATTTGCGTAGACAACCTTCCGGGGCTTATGCTGCTCTCAGTACAAACTTTTCTGAAACTGAGACGCGTTGCATAACACCCGGGGCGCATTCTATAGGGGCGCGCGATCGCGGCAACGGGCTGAAGCAGTTGCATTGCCTTGCTTTGCACAGAGAATTTCCTGGCGCTTATGCTGCTCGCAATACACGTTTTTCTGAAACTAAGATGCGTTGCATAACACTCTGGGCGCATTCTGTAGCTGCGCGCGGTCACTGCAACGAGGCAAAGTGTTTGCTGTGCCTTTCTCTGCCTAGCGAATTTTTTTGAAACGCGACGCAAAACCCCTGGGGTTTTATTTCTCGCGACGTGCGCGGTTTCGGCCGCAAGTGCGTAGCACGCTGGCGTGGATCGATTGCTACCTGCAAGTCATTCTTCCTGCACAATACATATGCTTCTTGTGTGCCACCATGCGAAACAGGGCAATAGAACCGTTCCGTACCATTGCAACGATCGCGCGTTGCGATAGAACGTGCCCAGAGTGTTATGCAACGCTTTATTTTTTCATCATGGTTACGCCTGCCATGTAAAGCTAGTGCATTACACCGACAATTTGCATGATTGAGTATTTAATAAGTGCCTTTATTTCATTGCTCTTATCTTTTCCTTGCTTTTCATTTCCAGATGAAACCCAGCCTGCCTACAGTGAGCGCTACGCTCTCATTCTGCCCGGATGTTGCAAGGTCCGAATGGACAACATTAATGTTAACCCAAACTATCATCAAAATTCAACTAGACATTGAATTGTATGATCACCTGTTTTCCAACGCCATTCTTCTGCCACATCAAGACAGACAGATTTTTCTGAATAGTGCCAAGACACTCAGCCGGGATGCATTGAAAACTGAATTTATTTTTAGTTTTTTACCCCTGCTTGACACAGAAAGATGGTTGGCACCTCACGGGCTGCTACTACTGTGGTATATAGTACGGAGCAATGAAAACGACATGATGTCCCGACACCTGTTGGGACGAATTCATCCACCAAACAGCCTGGTAAGTATTTTCACAATAAGCTTGTGTATAACGTTGACAGGGTGTCTACCAACCGGGAAAACCAAGAATTCTCAGGCATGTTGAGTAGTCTGGAAATATTCATGGAAACCTCAGGGAATTTGTGCTTCTATCAGGGAAAATTAGCTGTAATTTTATTGAATGGGGATGAAAGTCACGTAATGCTAGCTCGGGTAACAGAGGAATCGTAACGAATCGTTTTTGACACCGTGTCATCGGCTGGAGGAGCTGCCAGTGTATAGTCAACGACCGACTTTATGGATGCCCGATAATTCGGATGGATTCACGGCACTACCACGTACACCATAGAGTTAATATATAACAACGTCTGAAATTCCGAACACAAGAACCCTTCACAGTGTAATTTTCCGGATTTTTTGCCGTGACCGCAGGTCCGAAACAGATCAAAGCCACCACTCCCGCCATTTTGATTACCTGACCGCCTCAAACCGGTGCTCACACATGCAGATCCACTGACAGCCATAGCCACTACCGCGGCAACACTAAGCCTAGTTGCTTTGACGTTCACTCTTAAGCTTCTTGCCATTTGGTGCTGTGTTTTTTATTGAAAGAATTCGCCGCTGTCAGCAATGGCACTGACTCTGCCTTTGTGGTCCTCGCGATTGGCTTTGAAGCTCAGAAAGCACAGAGCGTTGCATAATGCCGGTTCCCGAAAGGCAGTTTCGCCTCAATACAACTGTTACACTGTGAAGCATACACAAAAGTATTGCGGTGAAGCATAACAAGCATGAGAACGGTCATTCGTTAAGGGGCACAGTATGTATTCCTTAACTACACACGCATGCACCCGCCATCTCCTGTCACAGTACGAACACTGATATGCCTAATAAGTGTACTGGCATGCCTTCAGAGCTTTTTTTGTAGTGTCTGTGGCGATATGAGCCCTTGAAGGCAGTAAAAGACATGCATTAATTTTTTCAAACTGCCCAATTTTTGGACATTTGATTCGCAATGGGTTTTACCATTATTTTCGAAAGTATTTTATTTACTGTGCATTTTACGAAACCCTCCCTTCTGTTTTCTTTTGGAATAAAATAAACTACTCCTTACTATTCAAACTTGGTTAAGTAGTTATGTTGATTATATAGTTAGTAATGTAGTTAAGTAGGTTAAGTAGACTAGTGCACATGTGTTAGAAGAAAAGATTGTCATGTGGAGGAAAATGATTGGGCGTCGTAATATCTTGCTGCTGGGCGAATTCTTGACGAGGAGGTAGAGACATGCGCAATGGACACTCGACAGGCTAGCAAATATTGCTCCCCAAGGGACTTGTAAACTGAGTTCGTAGCTCATGCTTTCATTGAAACACACAAGTAAAATACTGTAATGACTCCATGCTCGACTATTTCTAATAAAACCCGGTCCGTGTGTTGCAGTTTGCAAACAGGGTAGCTGCATACCTTGGCAGTTTAGTGAGAAATAGGAGGCAGTGTGGGTATAGTAGTGCAACAGATATGTGCCAGACATACGCCAGCATTGTTGAAGACAGAAAGTTTAATGATACGATATGCAGAGAAGGCGGCCTGAGATGCATTCCTCTAGCCAGGTACTTTGTGCTCAGTGTAGGGGAAGAGGAAAAGAGGGAAGAGGTGTATGATGGGTGATGGTCACAAGAGAAGGAGAGCGTAAAACATAAAGCAAGAAATTTGGTCTACTCAAAGCCCATAGTTCAGGCCCAGACTTTTTAAAAAAGTAAGGCCTGTCTATGTAAGGGCCTAAAATACCGTCCTCCGATAGCGCTGGGCTCTTGAGGCACACAAAGTCATTGTTCAATTTTGTCACTCTTCCACATACTGAAGGCAGTCGCACAGCACATGACCTATAGTCTCATTCATATTGCACAGCTTACAATCTGGCGATTTGGGTGCATAGCGTGTCGTGCACGTACCTGCGTGTAAACGCCACCCCCGGCCTTAGGCTGTGCAAAAGGCTGGCACAGCTGCATTGAATTTTTGGTGGTAGCTTAAATTTCAGCATAGTCCAATCTTGGGAAGCGTCTGTGGGGATTAATCAGATTATCCCAGTGCTCTTCTGTCACTTTTGGGACGGTGCTTGAGTGAAGGGAGTTGGCGTCCGCTCACGGTGCTTGAGTGAAGGGAGTTGGCGTCCGCTCTTGAAAAAGAATTGCAAGCAATAGCTCTGGTTCTTCAAGTGTCCTTGCTTCAGCATCAGCCAGTTCTTTGCCATGTACACCACATTCACTGGGAAACTATTGAAATGTAATGTGGTGGCCGTTCCTTTTCACTAGAGTGTATAGCTCAGCAGTTTGAAGAGCCAACACTCTAAGAGCTTTCCTTCATAGTAACTCTAAGCAGCTGTAGAGCCAATTTCGCATTGCTGAAAACAGTTGATACTTCAAGAATTTGGTGTGAAATATAGTGAACTGCCTGTCTGATTGCCACTAGTTTCATAGATGTTAGTGTCATCTTGTTGTGCAGAAGAAGCTGTCGGATGACAGGTGCGGTGAAAGCTGCACCTGACGCATACGACGAGACTGATCCGTCTATGTATGCACATTCACCGAGGAGCCATGTTCTTTCTACTTATACCGTATTTACTCGATTCTAAGCACCCCTTTTTTCACGATCGCAATGCCCAAAGTGAGGGGGGTGCTTAGATTCGAAAAATCTAGAATGACCCCCCCCCCTCCCTCTTGTCGCTGCAACATCACGACGAGATAGGTGCGAGAAATAACATTTTATGTTGCAAACATCCAAAAGAAAGATTGGTCCAGACAGTGAGCCCACCGCTTGTGCAGGATGCTCAGTCACCATCAGTGCCACTCGAGTTCGTCGCACCGCTTGAATCGCTGCTCTCGGTTTCCCACAGAAGGTCGTCTTCCGTTCCGTCGAAGTTGTTTGTGATCAAGTACTTCTTAAATGATTTGACCACAACGTCCTCTTGGACCCTCTTCCACGCGTCCGAAATCTACTTTGCGATGGTTGATAGGGACGCTTTCTGCAGCTTTCCCGTCGGTGTCTTCTTCCGGTCAGGGTTTCGCACCCACTCTTCGTACTCCTGTCGGAGATTGGCTTTGAAGGGCTTGTTGACTGAAACGTCAAGGGGTTGCAGCACTGGCGCCATGCGACCCGGAATCACAACCACGTCGCCATTGATGTTCCGAAGCTTTGTCTTTACCTCCGGGGTCAGATGGCCGCGACACGCGTCCAACAGAAGCATCGACCGTGTGCCTGCAGGTCCGCCGAGCAATGATTCCAGAGTGAGCAAGCGCGTTGGGCGACCTTGGCTACGTGCTCTTCCTAAGAAATAGGGGGGTGCTTAGAATCGAATGCAAACTTTTTTCCTAACCTTTTCGCGAAAATAGAGGGGGGGGGGTGCTTAGAATCGGGGGGTGCTTAGAATTGCGAAAATAATGTAGTCAAGTGTTATATGTTCGAGGCCCAGTAGATATTCATGATTTCTTTTTTGAAAATTCCAGGAATATAGAGACAAAACTTGCATATTGGTAGTTACCTGTGGGGCCATAGGTGGCAGGTCAGCAGAGGCAAAGTATGATGCTATGGCAGATTCTTGTGATTTAATGGCTCACGAAAAAGTGGAGTCCGACCTTACGTCGATAAGGGGTGGTGTCGTTGATGGCACAGTAGGCGCAGGAATACTCAGAGGTTCACAAAAGAGTTTGTAGGAAGACAGGTAAAGGAGTGACGCAACCTTCCTAAATTCTACCATAAGTTGAGATTATACTTGGAATCCCTAGTGCTGTTGATGGGTGCAGCAGAGGAGATATAACATGAGTTGCTACCTGGTGCTCTTTGAAGTGCTTACAAATGTTGCTCTACAGGCATTCCGCATTTCACCAATATCAAACTGTGGACGTTCTCTGCGAGATCCAGACCCTCGGCGTCGTCCTTAACTGGTGCTTCGATGACAACCGTGACACTATGGCGCTCCCTTGATCTAGAGCTGAGACCAACATGTAGGGCATTCAGCTAAAAGCATCATCCTTTTCCCCACCCCATTTATTTTGCCCGCTCCTCTGTGAATTCAACGCCAGAACTAGGAATACATACGTGTATGTGTGTGGGGGGGGGGGCATACCCATATTACACATAGGCACATACAGGGTGTTTCAGCGAACACTTCCAAAAAGTTTCAAAGGTTGCCTGTGGCAGAAGCCACAATTCTAGTTCATCAGCTGGTCTATTCGAAGAGGCGAACATTACTTTCACAAAAAATTGAAATGCATAATCGACTAATTCACAAAAATTCATAATTATGTTTCAAATTAATTACCTTATGACCTATACTACAGCTTACAAATCCTAGCCATGGAGTTTGTGAGGTGGGTCCACCTGAAACGAATTCTCAGGATGACACCAGTTTTGATATATTAATTCCCAAACTTTGTGGAGATATGCGTTGGCATTCCAGTTATTTTCTTAACAAATGTCGTGTTTTGCATTGAAGCACAAATGTAACTTGCAGACATACAAGCTAATAATAAACATCTTTTATAGTGAAGTAATGACATTCACCAAATTTACCTCTTGTTTTCTATTACAGGCGATGACATGGCTGTCTCAAACATTTCTTTTATGTTCCACTGCCAGAAAAGCCCTTATTTTCGTTGGTCTCATAAAGGGTGTGATCAAGCTCTTATGCCATTCTTGGGCATGGTACCCGGAGCTGATAACATTGTGTAAGTGAATGTGGATGTTACTGTTTTCAGTACTTCTTGTTTGCTAAGTCTCCTTGAATCTCTAAAAATATAAGCATTGAAGAGAAGGGTATGAGTGCTCGTAAAACGATGATGATAGACAATGGGACCGAATAGCCGAGTGCTTCTAGTGAGCTATTCTCTTCAATTCGAAGGTGATGAGGGCAGTCATTCTCGAGCACTCCACGAAAAGTATCGAAACCATCAGGCACCCCGAGCTGTTGGAGTGCAGTGGGCGGGTCACACAGAGCTCTATTAGTTTACGAATAAAGGGAAAATGTTCGGTGCCACAACTCTCTTGTGTGAGTGCACACTACCTTTTCATCGGTGCCTTTTGGCGGCAGTGAGCGTTCGACCGCCAACCATCAACCATTGACTGCTGCAAATACGGGTAAAAGGGGCAACGAAAGCCATTCACATAAAAAAAGATCAGTTGCACTGATTCTATCTCAATTTTCGCAGCATTTATTCGAGATTCTTCTCACCCTTCTGTTGTGTTGTCATATGCTTTGTCATATAACTTCATGATATAATTTATCTTTTATCTTTTTTTTTCATGCATGCAAAGACTTTGTATAAAAAACGGTTTGCCTGCATATGCAAAACATACCACCTGTTCAATGAATGCAATGGAATGCAGTTCGTGGAACTCTAGGTCAAGGGAGGCCACTGTACGGGTATTGTATAACCAATAGGGGTTGTATTGACCATCTTCCTGGTCCCACAAAAGTTGCAGTAACTTCAAGCAAGGAACAAAAGAAACTCTCCATCCAGGCAGCTGCAATCCCTCGCATGCTCTGTGATAGCATGCGGCACCTCTCTCCTACGTTCCACTCTCTGCGTCATTCTCTCTTGTGGATGCCACTGAACCTGCACTTGTTTGTGTGCGTAGGCTGTCTAAGTGTTTTTTCGTTCATAATGCCACTGAACATATGTGTGAGTTCGTATTCATAAACTGCATACGCTTTTTGTTTCTTTCTTGTTTTTTTACTTGAGTGAATGTATGCGTGTTCTTATTCATAACGCCAATGAATGCATGCGTTCTTGTAGTCAAGGCTTCCTACGTTTTCGTTTTCTTTTTGTCACTCTTATAGAGAAAATGTATAGGTTAAGCTCTGTGTGCTTGCAATTGCACTCTTAATGAAGGCCGGACTGTGGCCGGCACATAGAAATTAAATGCTTTTCTTTTATTGCGCTCGCTATGCGAGCACCCGAGGCCATGTGCATTGCGTCTTCACACTTGGCAAAATTTGTGGCATGTCTTGCAACCACGTGACTTAACATGGAGGCAACTTGTCCAAGGAGTGAAGTCGTCATTGATAAGCTGCTCAGCGTGCAACCAGCTCCTCTGGCAGGTGGCACTGGATGCCTTGCACTGGTCACAGGTCTCTCCGACGATTGTCCGGTAGCAGCTGGGCACGTACGGCAGGTAGTCCTGTACACTGAACAGTCGCTTTTCTCTGAGGTTGCGTGCTGGCTGTCTGGTTTTTTACAATGGCTATTCGACGAAAACGCAGCCTAGGGCCGGCCAGGCCTAAGGGCAGTCCTTATGGGACCAAACCATCTTGTCTTCTGCTCCCAGGGAAGGCCGTCCATGCTTCCCATCACACCATCGGCCTCTCAGCCAGCAAGGGATGCTGTTCGTGCTCCCATAGTCGTACTTCCAGCCGTTCACGCTCCTTTGGCTATGGGTCCAGCTGGCGTGAGTGCTGCAGCCTCATTGTGCGCAGATTACCCTCCTCGCTCAACGGGCGGTTCAGTAGGCAGCTTGACGAATATTGTGCTATCCATCTTGCTGCCGTTGAAACAGCCGGGCCACATCATTTCCGCCACCTTCGGTTTCCTACCTGTAGCCTTACAACCATTGCTGGTCCTGAAACTATGGATTCCAGAATCGTTCCATTCTATGGTTGCAAGCACTCAACACACTTGGTGCTCGACCTGCCTGGCCAAACAACATGATATGGCTGGTTGCGGTAGAGTGGCTTCTAGGTGGTGCCAAAGCACGATAAAAACCCTGCAAAAGTTGGGAGCAGCACCATTTTGCCGCTGTAGCTGCACCTGCACGTGCTGCACATTACATCACATTAATAGATTGAGATCATTTTTCGTCCACTGTGGCTGGTGACGCGGCTCCCAAATTCATTAAGAGGAAGCTTTAGCTTGGGCCCAACTCCTACGCAGGCTATTCAAATACATGTAAAATGCAAAAATGCTTTTCTGAGATAACCCATAAACCGATTTTAATGAAATTTGTGCCATTTGAGAAAGGTAATTTCTAGTGACTGTTGGAAGTGGAATTTCGATTTAGTGTCTGAATTTTGATGAAATCATTTTCAGAAACTCGAAAGTTCGAAAAAAATAGAAGCGTGTAGTTTAAAATTAATAGCTCTGCATCAAGAAGATATTGCGGTTCTGTAAACGGCATCTATTAGACCATTCAAAGCGGACAAATTCAAATGTCAGGTTATATCTTCCATGAATTTGTTACACTATTTACAAGGTTTCTGCAAAAGCTGTATATACACATAACTAAATTTTGAGGTTCATGTGTAACGTATCAATTTTATCCGCCTTAGATGTACTATGAGATGCAATTCACAGAATTGGGATATCATTTTTTCATTCCTGAGTTGCGGAGTTGCAAACTCTGATAGTTTCGGTTTCTGAAAATTTGCGATTTGCCAATTTATAGTAAAAAATGTCCAATGTAAATCTAAAATCCGAAACCAAGTCACTACATTTTAAGTTTTTTTTTTAAATGCAACACACCTCGTCAAGTTTGGTGTAGTGGTTGCCGAGTAAAATGAATTCTCCTTTTACGTGTATTTAGATAGGAGCACCCAAGCTAAAGCTTCCTCTTAATGCATTGAGGCATTGGCTCTACCGCTCCAGGAGCCCAATCTGCCCGCGGATCCTAGCAGGAGATGTTTCTGACCCGTCGCAGCCATATCCTTGGGTGCCAGTGCAGCCATTGGCCGAATTCGCTGCTGTTAACCTCACCCTGAGGAAGGCCTCAGTGAAGGTAGCAAAGGCGACTATAAGATGACTGAGCTCATTCTCATCAAAGACCTCCCCATGTATGACAGACGCACAAGAGACCAGACACTCAAGGCACGCGGTATTTCATCCAGCTCGACTGATTCAAGTGCATCTGTGAGCATCGATCCATCAGCAGCAACACTGCGAAGAAGTATGCGACGTGTGTGCAAAGTGGCTGTACAGTGTACAGGATCTCCGGCTGTACATGCCCCGTTCTGATGGGATAATTGTTGGCGAGATCTGCGACCAAGGCAAAACATCCAGTGCCACCCAGAAGAGGAGCTGGTTACATGCCCCATTGATGGCAACTTCACTCCCTGGTTAAGTTGCCTCCTTGTTAAGTGTCCTGGTTGCAAGCCGTACTGCAAACTTGCAGCGTGGCCGAGTGTGAAGACGAAGTGCAGTTGGCTTTCGACACTCTCACAGCGAGCGCAAGAACAGAAGAAAAACCGATGGTAAAACAGGCCTTCTGGCGGATGGCCAGCTGTCTGTTTCTATTACAATAATTAATGAATTCCTTTTTTATATATTGTTACGATGGGGTGTGTTTATTTAAACATGAATTGATGAAAAGGGGCTGTGCCGACACCAAGGCGCTGAAAAGACAACCGCACTTCGTTCTCTTCCTCCATTCTTCCTGTAGCTTTAGCGTAACACTCCTCCATTCACAGCCAAAGCCTGCTGGGTGAATAACTGTTACGCCCACTCGGAGTCGCAGGGATGACAGCATTTCAAGCGGGCGACGTGAACAAGTTGCATCTTCTTAGACCTGTAGCATTAGAAATGAGACGAGCAACCAAATAGGTCACATCACTTAGGCAACTGGTGATGACGAAAAGCCCGGTGTAACGAGCCAGGAACTTCTGACACAGACTGCGCTTGTAAAATGGTGTCCAAAGCCATACTGTGTCCCCTTTGTTGTATGACACATTCTTATGGTGTGAATCGTAGCTGATTTTGGAGTGGTCCTGGGATGCCAACATATGGAGCTGAGCTATGCGGTTTGCTTCCTCAGCGTGGCAGAGAGTCTGGGCAATAGAAAAAAAATTATGGGGTTTTACGTGCCAAAACCACTTTCTGATTATGAGGCCTGCCGTAGTGGAGGACTCCGGAAATTTCGACCACCTGGGGTTCTTTAACGTGCACCTAAATCTAAGTACATGGATATTTTCGCATTCGATCCCGCGACCTTGTGCTCAGCAGCCTAACACCATAGCCACTGAGCAACCGCGGCGGGTCTGGGCAATAGAAGAGTCCACATGAGGAGTAAAAGGTACAACGGTGTCAAGGAATCTGCGGAATGGTCTGACATAAAGAACATAGAAAGGACTGTAGCCGGTAGTATCATGTTTTGCAGTGTTGTAGGCATATGTGATGCAAGATATCATTCCAATTTTTGTGCCTGCAATCGACAAACATCGAAAGCATGTTGGTCAAAATTCTGTTTGTGCGCTCGACGACAGGATTTGTCTGCGGGTGATATGAGGTCGCATGGCGAAACTGGCAAGTGCAGAGACGCAACAGCTCTTTGGCTACGTCGGCCACAAATTGGGGATCGCGATCACTCACAATAACACGAGGGGGTCCATGATGCAGTATAACAGACGACAGCAGGAATCTTGAAACATCGAGCTGTGGCCATTGGCATCGCTGCAGTTTCAGCGTAACATGTCAGATGGTCGAAGCAGACTATAATCCAATGGTTGTTGTTTGTTAAGTGAGGGAATGGGCCCCGAGAAGGTCCACTCCAACCTTTTCGAAAGGAGATGATGGTGGCACCACAGGGTGAAGGAGGCCTACCGGAGCAGTATTAGGGTGCTGGCACTTGTTACAACTGGCCACATACTTTTCTATATCCCGTTGCATACTAGTCCAGTAGAATCGGCCCTGAATGCGGTGGTATGTTCTGGTGAAACTTAGGTGCCCAGTGGTCGAGTCATCGTGCATAACACGGAGCACGTTGGTTCTCCAATTCTTAGGGACCACTAACAAGAGGCGGGCGCCACCAGCCGCATAATTATTTTTGTAGAGCAGCCATTTTGGATGACAAAGCCATTTTTACCTGTTGGTTGAGCAGTTGAGGCAAAGAGGGCATCCAGGATGCAGCCATGCTGCTGTTGCCGGAAAGTGGCCAGGTCGGGAAAAAGCATGTCGTCGATGGCGGCCAGAAACTCATCGAAATTGTCGGCGTCACGTGCACTTGTTGGTAGAGGGAGCCTCGAAAGACAGTCGATGTCCACGTGATGTCGGGCCTTATTACAACGGACTGCGAAGTCAAATTCCTGCAAACATAGCGCCCATCGAGCAAGGCGGCCAGACGGGTCGTGGAGACCAACCAACCAACATTGTGAATGGTGATCAGTAACGATCGTGAAGCGGCGCCTGCAGAGATACGGGCAGAACTTCTGGACTGCAAAGACGACCGTGAGACTCTTGCTCATTGACAGTGTAATTCTGTTCGGCCTTGCTCAACGAACGGCTGGCATAGGACGGTGCCGAGGCCAATTCCACTCGCGTTGGTGTGCAATTCTGTTGTGGCAAGAAGGGTCAAAATGGCGAAGTATGGGTCCCGAAGACAGCAGAAACTTCAGTTGACGAAACGAGGAATCGCAATCTGCTGTCTAGGTGAAAGGGTTATCCTTGCTTAGCAATGAAGTCAGAGGGTAGGCAGTATTGGCATAGTTGGGCACAAAACGTCGGATGTACGAGTAAAGACCCAAGAAGCTCCCCAGCTCGTGTTGTGACTGCAATTGTTTAAAGCTGCTAACTGCAGTGACCTTCTGTGGGTCTTGGCGCACCCCCTGCTTGTCCTCTAAATGTCCAAGTACTAGCGCCTCTCGTTGGCCAAAGTGACATTTCTTGGAGTTGAGGGCAAGGCACATCAGAACAACGTCCAGTCGATGGTTGTGCTCAGCAAAAGTGCGGCGAAAATGACGACATCGTTTAGATAACGCAAACAAACCTCCCATTTCAGGCCACGCAGTATCATGTCTATAAACCTCAAATGTTGCAGGCACACCGCATAAACCAAACGGCATGACATTGAATTCAAATAAGCCATCTGGGGTCACAAAAGCGGTTTTCTTTGTCAGCTGAATGCATGGGTATCTGCCAGTAGCCCGATCAGAGGTCTACAGATGGAAAGTAGGATGCGAAGTGAAGGCAGTTGATAACGTCACCGATCCGGAGAAGTGGATACACACCCTTTTTCGTCACAGAATTGAGACCGGCGCAGCCCAAGGGTTAGAGGAATCTTGGATGACGCCCTTGGCTAGCATGACGTCGACCTGTTTAGCGATGGTCTTGCACTCTAACGCGGACACGCGGTAGGGCTTCTGCCTGATAGGTTGCGCAGATCCCGTGTCGATCCTGTGCCGAGCCCGCATATTTGGAACACGAACTTTGTTAGCGTTCTGCGCGAAATCAAATAATGATGCAAGCTTGCTAAGGATACTGACTGGGGCTTGGCGCTTCTCTGAGACAGTGACTTGTTGATCATTTTTAAAAAAGACGACGAGTCTTCAGGGACACCGTCATCAGCCCCATGCTCTCGAGATTCGTGTGGAGTGTCATCAGTTCAAGCGCCTATGCTGAGACTGGTATCCACTTCAAAAGAGGCAAGCCGCATACCACTGGGTAGCACAACAGATTGGGAAGCTAAATTTGACACCCACAATGTAGCTGTTTCGCAGGCCACAGAGAGGACGCATCGAGGTACGAGCACACTTTTCTTCACAACCATCGAAGGCACAGGCTCAACAATTGCATCAAATGTATCGACACCACAAGCAGCAACTCGAACTCTGGATTAGGAACATGCCGTTAACAGCATCTTACGCCGAGAGTGTGTGAATGGGTAGCACGTTGGTCAGCAAGAGGAAACAGGAAAAGCTCGCCAGTACTGCAGTCAACAGTGGCACCACACTATTGTAGGAAATCGAAGCCAAGAATTACGTTGTGAGTGGATTGAGGAAGCACTGCAAATTCGGTTTGATACACGTTCTGGGAGAAATAGATGTACGCAGTGCACACTCTAATAGGTCGAAGCAACTCTCCACCCACAGAACGAAATGCATTAGCGTTATCCCAGCGAAACGTCACTTTAGAGCCCAGTCGGGTTTTGAAATCCAGGCTGATAACGGAGACACTCGCTGCTGTGTCCACTAAGGCCAACGTAGCAACATTGTCCACTGAAACATGAATCTTGTTATGACACATGGTGACTGGCGGAGGCATAGGGGCGTATAGTTGATGATGACTGGCGACCTCCCCTTCATTGGGCCTCCACCTAGTTTCCCGGCGGCGGTGACGTGAGACTTCGTCGTGGAGATAGAGACATGCGCTGGCATGAAGGCGGCGGAGTCAAGCTTCTCACAGAAGCTGGTGAGTCGCTACTGTAATTCGCCTGGTGGTTTGTCCTGCTGTCGGAGCCAAAAGACCAGCGTGTCACGTCGCCGTGCCGATGAATTGCTACGCCGATAAAAAGTGCACGGGACTGCCCCTTAGGGGCGTCTGCGTCAGCAGGCATTTGGTGCGTTGCGACACCACGTACTCGAGCACACAAGGGTTGGCCTTTCCTCTCCATCTCTTTCTCCCCACACCCCTTTCCCTGTGCAGTGCTGTTTAGGTGTCCTCCTGTGAGAGACAGTTACGGCACTGCACTTATCTCTTAAAATCACTTCACACACTTCATGGGACCGTGGTGAGTGCGACGGCGATGAGAACAAAATCTGGTGACATGACCGCGAATACTGCATTGGAAGCAGATGGAGCGCTCACAGGACGCACTGAAATTGTCAGTAGCAGGATAACTCGCACGGCCGTCCCACTCTTGGGAAACTGCAAGTGGACTGGTCTTGGGAAACTGCAAGTGGACTGGGAGTAACCGCGTCATGGAACTGATAACTGGGATCCGCGCTCATGGTAGAGTTTGGCGCTCTTGGACAAGGAGCAAAGTTGTAGGCGTCTACGGAGGCGGCGTTGATGGACGTCTCACGGAAGTCTCAGTGAGAAAAAGGCTCTCAAGCCCGCGGGGTTGAGAGACAAGCCACCTCACGTAGGTCAAGCTCTTCGCGCACCACTTGCCGAATAACTGACGCAAGGTCGGATGGAGCTGGGACCACGTCAACACTGGCAACGTTACTTACGTTGACCATGCGGCCGAACTTCGGTGTGATACGCCAAGCTTTCAAGGCTTCAAATCCATGGTAGTGCCGAATGACGTCACTTATGGAGTCCAGACTAACTTCTCCGATGAGAAACTGGTACACGTCCTCGGCGATCCCTTTTAAAAGATGACCAACTTTGTCCTCTTCTGTCATCTGAGGGTCCAAGGCCTTGCACAACTTCAGCACTTCTCGATGTACGTCGTGCAGATTTGGCCAGGAACTTGGGCTTGCTGCATTAAGGTTTGCTAGCTGCACGCTTCTTTTTAGTTATCGGATCTCTGAAGTACTTGCTGATTTCGTCTACGCACTTTTCCCACATCGTCATGCTTTCTTCGTCGTTTTCAAGCCACACAGACACAGTTCCCTTGAGGAAGAAGGCAACGTTATTAAGCTGGGCGGTGGCATTCCAGCCATTGAACCGGCTTGCCCGTTGGTAAATGCGGAGCCATCCGTCCAAGTCTTCCCGGCTTTCCTGGCGAAAGTTGGTGGTTCAATGTAGGGCTGCCATGGGTAGGCGGAAGAAGGTGGTGGGTTGTCGCCATCGGAAGCTATTTGTAGTGGCAGACCGGCAATTCAGAGACTTCGGTGACGCTCCATGGATTGCGCTTTTGTCCATGGATTGCGTTTTCCTGGTCATTCTTTGGGGATGCCATTGTTTTGCCCCGCACCGGCCACTAAAACTGTTACGATGGGGTGCATTTATTTAAAGATGAATTGATGAAAAGGGGCCACGTCCTTATTTGTTCATAATTTATTTATTATTCACACTTTCAATGCCCAAAGGCGCTGCAGAATCGAATGGGAACAAAGCAAAATAATGTGCAGGCCAGCCGCGTACCAGAAATTAAACGGCATACCTCCCTCCCCCCACCTCAAGGGGAGTATGGTAGCGCGATTCAAAGACGGGACAAGAGAAGACACAAAGGGACATAGCGCTGTGTGTGTCCCTTTGTGTCTTCTCTTGTCCCGTCTTTGAATCGCGCTACCATACTCCCCTTGAAGATGCATTACCAACAAGCCCACATTGCAACCCTCGTGAAGCCCACTTCCCCGCCCACGCCACCAATCCTCACACACATTCATAAAGCGCCACCAAATCAATGTTGAGACTTGACAGCTACTCGGTGGTCAACGTTCTGCTGCCTTTTTAACTCCTTCTGGATGATGGTATTTATCGGCATCTCCTGGGGTATGAAGGCCAGTTTTCTCATCGATTCGGCGCCCGCGCGATTAACTCGAGTTATCCCAAGGAACTATAAAAGTTACCTTGGGGTGGGCCCCCCTCCCGAAAAATATTCTCGGTACATGCCTGATGCAGGCAATTATATAAAGAATGTAGAGTGATAGTGGTGGTGGACTGCTGTTTTGAATGAAGATGTATCTGTGATACATCTTCATCGATGATTGATACATCTGAGTGATGTAAGCAGGAAGGTAGTTACAGCCGACACTTGGGGGGGGGGGGGATAAAAAAGAATCATGGTACTTGTTTGTTTGGTAGGATGAGACTGCAGCTTTATATCTGTGGTTAAATTGGTACGAAACATAGAAAGGTGGGGTGATAAGTTGGTTCTTCAGCACATAGTTGGAGTGATAAACATTGCAGAATCAACAAAGGCAGGCACATTTGCGGCATAATGAAAGTTCCGCCAAATCCGTTGTTATTTTTTCATACAGGTTACACTGCATGAAAAACGTGTTACACTTTTGAAAAAATGTTTCGTACATGTGACATGTTACGTACATGTTACGCTGTATGAAAAACAATTCATGTTCATCTTTCTTTGTCATGTTACACTGAGATGGCGGGAATAGCTGGAAAAATTAAAGCGAGCTGCTCGATTGTTATCCCAAATGGCAGATTTGTATTCTCTAGTTTTGACCGAACTAGGATTTTGTAGAGTTAGTTTTACAGGAGTAGGAACCATAGAAAACAAAGACATCATAACATGTGATTAGCATTACCAGTACTATAATTAACTTGCATATTTCAAGACAGATCATTAGTTATGTGAAGGCCAAGATACTTGTGAGTGTTAACTGATGCTATCAAAGTGTCATTCAAAGTATATATCTACAGTTATTGCCACTGCTGACCCTGCACAATATGCGCATCGATTTACACTTGCTAGCATCAAATTTCATAAGCCATTTGTTAGACAGAGATCCCCTTTCAACTTATATGAAACATGGTTGGTGATCTTGCAGTATATTACACAATCATTTGCTAACAGATTAATTGATGATGAGGTTATACAGTTAGGGAGATCATTATTATAAATCACGGAGAGCAAAGGCCCCAAAATGTGTTTTTGTGGCACTCCTGATGTAATGTGACAAAGTAGATGGATAGTTATTGGTGTCACATATTGACCATGATTGAAAAGAAACCCCTTAATCCAAGACAACACATTTCAATCAGTACTGAGCTGATTAAGTTAATGGATAAGTAGATCATGACATACAAAGTCGAAAGCTCTTGCAAAATCTAAAAATAGTCTATATGAAATCCTTGTCTGAAGGCAGCAAACAAATCGTTAGTGAAACAAAGAAGTTGGTTGAGTATAGCATCAGAATGCTTTTATACACGCACACGTGCACACACACACACACAGCACAGAAGAAAAAAACGGAACGTCTTACGCTGTTTTTTTCTTCACAAATGCCAATGAAGGCTGGCCTACTGGTCGAAATGTTAAGAGTAACGTCGTGTTTATGCGTTTATGCTATACTAATGGAGCCAGTGTGCTTTTGCACTGCCACCTGTATTTATTTCTCTTATATATATATATATATATATATATATATATATATATATATATATATATATATATATATATATATATATATATATATATATACGCATGTGTAATGTGAAAATGTGGTTTCGGGCCCCAGCTGTGGCAAGCTGTTCATTCATCCATTTTCGTTGCCATCAATTTATTTCTTCAATTCAACTAATAAGCATAAGTAATTTCCTGTATGCTATCCCTGGTGTCCTTGTTTGTTGGCTTCTCAAGATATGACTAATAACGATTGGGCCCCTCGGTTTCTTGTTGACACACGCACGCACACATGCACGTGTACACACACACACACACGCACATAAACACACACCACTCTACAACTTGTCCGACTTCGTACACTTAATTTTTTTTTACTTTGACAATCCTCAAGCTAATGCATTTATAAGAACAACTTGATCCGCTGTGTTCAAGCCCGTCATTTTATACGATGAAGTGGCTCCATGTTTTTAAAAGGAAGTGTTAACTCTGGGGCTCCAATCTGAATACATCGGAAAAGAGAAACTGTTTCTCGTCGCCGTAACTGCACTAAATTTCATGAGGTTTTCACATTTAAAAGAACAAATTAGAATCTAGGCATCGTTCGTAGCAAATTTCTCATTTATGCTCTCAATATTTTATGTAAGAATTGTTGAAAATCACACATTTTCATAAACAAACCATCAAGTTTACAACTCGGCTACGAAAAAACTATGTCACCATTCTGTATATTGAATCTAATAGTTCGTCTAAAGCGGAGAAAGTTGATGTAATACACAAGGCTTTCAAATAGGCCACTAATACGCAAGTAAAACCTTTGCAAAATGCTTATAAACAATCCAAACTATTCACCTATGTCACCATTCTCTATATTGAATCTAATAGTTCGTCTAAAGCGGAGAAAGTTGATGTAATACACAAGGCTTTCAAATAGGCCACTAATACGCAAGTAAAACCATTGCAAAATGCTTATAAACAATCCAAACTATTCACATAAAATTTTAATGGATGCATCAAATTTGCCCGCTTTGAATGTTGTAAGGGATTCAGCTTACAGAACTGCAATATGTGTTCTTGGTGCAGAGCATGCATGCAGTAGCATTACATGGCAATGAACATGTGTGAATGAGATACTTTCTTGAAAAAATGCTCATATCTTTTTTTGTTTTATTTCAGGTTCAACATGCTTTGTAATACTGGAAATCATACTCGCAATTTTGACTCCACTATCACAAGTGGTATTGAAATTTGTGACGGACTTCACATGAAAAAGTAAGCTTATACTTATAATTGTGTAAATTGATAATTAACCCTTTATTTATGCCTGTTGTCTACAGACAACATACCAGAAAAACATTTGCTTCCGGCCAAGTTTCAGTACTGAATACGAAGTTTCTAGCTTAGTACCTTCGGCCAACACTGAATGACAGGCAGCGAGTGCAATTTGTTGCTCTAAAGCAGGACACAGGACTAGAAAGAAGTTTGATGTGCAACTCACTGTCTTTTGAAAGCAAAATCGGAGGATACATGCCGATGCAAGATATCCAGCTGGAGCAGTATCACACGTGATGTAAAGCAAATTAAATGTACACCTGTGGTTAACATATGATGACAGCTGTCTATACAAATTAAAAACAAAGCCTTAGGTAGCTTGGGACGAAGCCCTTTTCCAGTTTCCTGCCTGTGTTCCTCCTCCTATTATTATTATTGTTGTTGTTATTATTATTATTATTATTATTATTATTATTATTATTGATGTGTTTTGCATATTTCAATTTTTTCTACGCATTCGTCTCCTCCTTAAAGGGACACTAAAGGGAAATATGAAGTCAAGCGAAAATGATACATTAGTGCTCCAGAGTCTCCAAGGCATCAATATTATCACGAGTACAGCCTTAATAATAGAGAAATTCAGGTAAATGCAGGACAATGTTAGACTCCCCCGGGACATTCAAGCACTTGCCCGATGACCAAAGCACTCCTCAGTTAAATTCTGTCACTAGTACTCAACCAATCGTTGCAAAAGAACATCCTTGTATTGTGTCATAAGGCAAAATAATATGCAACTTGACCAGTTCTATTTCATCGTTTCGAAAAGAAAAAAATAACTCGTTGAAATCACCCTTACAATGACGCGGGCGGTTGAAAGGTTTCATTTTTACTCGACTCCGGGCTTCCCACGCTGCCGCATTTCACTAGATTGGTTATCGTGTAGTGCTGTACTGGTTTTGCTGTTTCACGAAACTTGCAGAAACTGCAAGTTGCCGAGAATTCAGCTTACATGTGATGTCGTGGGATGCCCGAATGGCCTATGTCATACTTGACCAAAAAGCAGCTGCAGTGGCGAATCGACCACTCTGTCTTGGCTCGGTAGCGCCGTCTGTTGGGAGGGGTCTTACTCGCCAACGACGGCAAAGGGTAGTGGTGGGATATGCAACACCACCACTCCCCCGGTTGGGTGACAGTCAATTTGAATTTCAAAAAATGCAGTCGAACCCTTCAGATGCAATTTTCTCGTAAACTAAATCTTCGCACGAAGCAAGCATTGCGAAGTTTCTGGAGTTATATTTAAACTGTCCACGTCGACTTAGTATTTGTCTTTAGTGTCCCTTAAAGATGTTAAGTAAATATAACCACAATGCCAAACACGAGTATATGCTAATACACCTGTAGTCCAGTTTGTTGTGTATTTTGTTTCTGAGAGCTAATCAGCCTTACAATTGTTTTCAAAGTTGTGCAATAAATTGCGTATACTAGAGGCTCATTATGACGAAGCAGGATACAGCGAAATGATATAACAAAGCAAACAAAATTCCCCTTAACCCACAAAGATCTATCTATTTAAAACCTTGTTTTAACGAAGTGAAATTGCCCTGTCGATGGATATGCAGTAAAATCTTGTTACTATGAACCCCAAATTAATGAATTTCTCAAATTTACGAATATTTTAACTATCCCCGCCAGATTGTCAATATATTCAATGAAAAAATATTTCAGAACTACGAATTTCAATGTAACGCATATTTCTGAATAACGCACATACTTTATTTTCCCCGTTATAACCGAGGAACATTGATATTACGAATTCGGCTAAAAGTAACAGCACCGCAACTGTCGCGTGAAACAGAAATCGCGATGGCAGAAGCTATCATCACCAACATGTCGAGTGCCAACAGCTTCACCACAAACTTGACCAAGAACTTCATAACAAAGGTTTGGCATGTTTGCGCGAGATCCAACGAAGAATGCAGCTAGCAGCGGTGTGAAGAAGCTAAAGCAGTTTTCGATGCAGGACATATTGGACATATTGCAGGAAATCAACGGAGGGAAAAGCAAATAGACGTGTGCAGACAGTGTGGCATTGCCCCATCGACCATCGCGACCATTTTGAATGACTGAGACAAGATTGTCAAGCTTCACCGAGAATCCTGACTCGCTCCTAGGAGGAAACGGCTACGACTAGGAATTTTTTTTAGGCTTGTAGCGCAGCTCAGAAAGAGCAAAAAGGAAGTTGGAAGGGGTAATAAAAAGGAACGGAGAACAGAGTGAGCTCTTTCTGAGTCTACTCTTTCTGAGTTGCGCTACTAGCCTAAAAAAGTCGTGACATACCAACTCGCCCAAACTGCCACGCTTGCGACTGGGAAACCTTCAAAATGTGGACCAAGCTGTTCCCACGTGGTTCAAAGATGCCAGACGCAAAGATGCAAAACGTTTCAGTGTCTGGCTCAATGCTCCAAGAAAAAGCCTGCGAATTTGCTGATACACTTGAAACAACTGGGTTCAACGTCAGTGCGGGTTGGATTTTTCGTTTCCTCAAAAGGCACAGATTAACTTGGCAGGTAGTCTTGTGCGAAGACAAAGCTGCTGACAGAGAAGGCGTGGATTTCGTGGCGCAATTATCGTTTTCAAGAGGTGACTGAATCGTACTCTGAAAACGATATTTTCAACACGGATGAGACCGCATGTTTTTATCAGCTCCTGCCAGGCCGGACGATGCACTTCAAAGGGTAGCAGTGCAAAGGAGGGAAGAAGTTGCATCGTCACGTGGCAGTCCTGCTCTGCTTTAATGCAACAGGCACGACAAAAATTAAACCGCTCGTCATCGGCAAGTACGTGAATCCTCGCTGCATGAAAAACGTAATGTTATTACCATACGACTACCGCGCCAACAAACGAGCCTGGATGACTGGAGAACTCTTTTCCGAGTGGCTCATCAAACTCGACGACAAAATGAGGAGGGATGACCAAAGAATTCTACAGGTCATTCTACAACTGGTCATTCTTCAACTGCTCTGCTTACATTGTGAATGTTCGCTTGGAGTTTCTGCCGCCAGACAGCACATCCTTGCTGTAACCCCTAGACCAGGGTATTATGAAGAGTGTGAAAGCATAATTTCGTAGGCGCCTGGTGCAGCGGTTCATTATCAGCCTCCGCCTAAAGCAGCCAACTGCAATCAATATTTGTCAGGCAGCAGAAATGCTCACAGGAGCTTGGTGTAACTTGAAGGCGTCTACCATTAGCAACTGCTGGTGAAAAGCAGGGCTTGTCAAAGCGCTTCTGCAGCCTGAATAAGACTTGGAGGTGACCCACAACCCAGGAGACCTGTGGACCAAGGTTGCGGAAATGCTGCCCGCCGTCTTTTTCTTTGATGCCTACGTGGCGAGTGACAGTGCAGCACTAACGGCAGCCGCCTTGACAACCGAAGAGATTGTTAACTGCGTTCGTGATGTCTCCAGTGACGATGATGACCCAAAGGAACACTGTAAGTCACCAAACACAGAAGATGAGATTGCGTCGAACATTGATGTTTTAGTGCACACAAACAAAGTCTGCACATTCATCACTCGGTGCAATGACGTGCCCAAGGAGGTAGTACACAAAGGGAACGACGTAGACGCATTGCTAATCGGGCGTGCGTGCTGCACGCGCCGGAAGAAAATAACTGATTTCTTCACATAAGCAGCTTTGATGTGAGTGAAACATGTTTATGTGAGAGTATGGGTGTCTGCATACACGCCTACTGCCAAGGTACATCATTTTTATTCCTAGGTTTGTCGACTGGCTTATAACCGCAAGTTTTTCATTACAACGATATTTCAAAATAACGAAAGATTTTCGGCGGTCCCGTGTGATTTGTTATATCGAGATTTTACTGTAGCAAACTAGATTCGTCTCCAAAACAAACGAAAAATGCCCAACTGTTCTATGCCAAGTACGTCACTTTCCACTGGGCTTGCTTTTAATGACCGATTTATTGATTAGCATTATTGGCGTGCCATCCCATCTGGTTACCGTGTAGTTCGGTATTTTCTGCTCAGCCTTGTTCCAGTATTGTTCAGGCGCAATTCCTTTTCTGTGTCATTCAGCCCACAGGGGTCGCCCATCAGTTCACTGCTGCGGAATGTAGGGGTCATGGGGCGGCTGGATGTAGAAATGCTGGCCGGAGCGTTCATTCAAGCTTGTGCAGGTGACACGGTGATTGTTGTGCCCGGGGAAAATAGTCCCAACATAGAATTCAAAGCAGCGGTGATTCTCAATCAGGTTGGCGAAAGGTTGCAAGCAGCGCGCGTCGAAATAACTTTAACAGTCTTGTTATTTAGCGTTCCCTCGCGGTAGTGCCACATGAAGGGACAGTGGCTTAGACAGCCTTGGCAAAAGTGAATGACGTAGCATACGTCAGCATGTATGCTTTCCTTGATCATGCCTCATTGCTCCTTAATGCATCATAATGTACATGGCTTCTCATCCGTGCTTTACTTCCATGTATAATAAACATTTCAGTGACATTACACTTGCAAACCTATGCGTGACTATTTTCACTGTTCCTGTGGGAGTCAACTGGCGCACTTTCTGCAGTAAACCTACCTTTGGCTCAGAAATCAGTCTTTTTCCCGCTCCACAATCTGTGCAATACTGAAAAAAAAAGAATACATTTAATGTCGATATTTCTGCATATTCCGGGACTCAACGTAACTGCGAACAAGAGAGCGGCCATTACTATGTTTGGGAGCAACGTTACTGAAAGATTGCTGTGGAAAGCTGAAAAAGTTCGTCTGCTAGGCGGACGGGCACAAGACGACAGGTGGCTAGCAAGATATTGCGAAAGGTCAAGTTCCGCACAGAATACTGATTGATGGAAAGGACGATAGTAGACAGTGTGTCAGCAGCCTTTCTCACAGATCACAGCATCTGATGGTTGTAAATGAATGCAACATGATATTAATTCTCTTTTTTTTTCTTTCTTTTTTTTCCAGATTGCGTCGTGTGGCCTCACTTATACTTTCTCTTTCTTTCTTTCCAGGTGGTGTGGACCCCACTGAAAGTATCCACACAGTTGTGAAAAGCTGGATGGAACTATCTAGCTGCCAACGACAAAATTCTCTCTCTCTCTCTTATCTCCCTCTCTCTACCTTTTTTTGTTTTTACACTTTTTTGCATAATTAAAAATTGGTGGTGTCTGCTCTTTTGTGTTCCATAGTGACTACTGCTCTTGTTCGCCCCATAGGGACTACTAACTTGTCCTGTCATGACATGACTGCAGGGCGTCTGCCAAGTTAGAAAACCGGGAATTCCCAGGGATATTGAAGTCTGGAAATACTAGGGGAAATTTAACTCACGGAATTCGTGCTTCTATCAGTTAAACTTAGATACAATCTTATTGAATGGAACGACAGTCACGGTAATGCTGGCTCGAGTAACAGAGAGGAATCATAAGGAATCATCTTTGACGCCGTGTTGTTGGCTGGAGGAGTTCGCGGTGTACAGTCAACGACTATGTAAGTGGAACAACAATGCATCTTTGCAGGACGTTTGGGATAGGTGGGCAGGCACGATGAATCTGTTTAAGTTAACAAGTGTGTTAGAAAATAGTTTCTCTATAGAAGCCACGTTAACCAAATTTTGGCGAGTACCCCAGCAAACTGTCCATCACGCGAAAGGTGTGGCATGTATCTGCACAAAAGTGCATAATTAAGACAGTTAACCATTATAATAATGTAAATGTAAATAACGTTAGCTTTGCGAGTGGTAAGGAACAATTGAAACAAAAAGATTATCAGAGGGAATACCTGTGTCATCACATTTATGTATACCCATTGTGCTCCATAGAAAATGCACAAGGAAGCCTATAGTAGGAATGGGCTAACTTGAAATTCAGGGGTGTGTGCTTGTGCATGCTTAGGAAGGGGAAGGAAAACGAGGTGAAAGGCAAACAGGTTAAACAGATCAAGTGTCCGGCTGGCTACTGTGTCCGGGGGATTCGGTAAGGTGGGAAAATAAATAAAGCAAGATAGGACTTTAAAAAAAAAAGGAAAGCATTAGTTCTCACATTCTATAATTCTTCAGTGATTCCCGTTTCTTTTAAAAATTGCACTGGTGCTTTTAAAGCAATTAGTGCCATGGTCGGCTGGGACCAAGGTCTAAGAATTCTGGCTTCCGTAAGGGGACAGTTGTCAATGTTGTCGAGTATGGTGCTGATTATTTTTCTTTCTGCTTATAAGCATCACCAAAGAGGGGTGGAGCAGGCTCGCTGGCTGAGGATACGATGTGGATGGGTCATGCATTTGTGAATGGACTGTTTTTGCAAATATATTTGAGTGTTGTATGCAGTTATGCAGGTATGCAGCCCAACTTAACGAACGCGGTGAAGAGCCCCGTGGTGTACCTCAGTTGAAAACTTGACACCGCAAGAAGAGGCTTTTAGCACCTCGGAAAAAAAGTGTTTGAGCATAGTATGTGCCATTCAAAAGCCAGGATGCTATATTCAAAGCACCAAACTCAAGGTTGAGAGCGACGATTGCCCTCTTCCATGGCTGTTGGAAATGTTAGAAATAGACAGGAGACTGCTGAGATGGAGTCTCATTTTGCAGGAATGCCACTTCGAGGGCAAGTATAGGAAACGGAGTCAGAATGAGAATGCAGACGGTCTGAGCCGGGGATTTGGGGCAACAAACTCGGGGTATATTTTAGAACATGTCTTGTATGTATCGCTAGCGATATTATTGACATAGGCAACTCACTTGTCTTTAGCTGAGAGTTCGTCACGACAAAAAAGAGAGTGTCAGATAGAGAAAGAGAGAGCTAGAACTTTCTAAAGTGATGCGGGGAGCAAAGCGACCAGTAGGCGTGTCGCTCGGGTAGGCCGATCAGAGAGTGCATGTGCTTGTGATTTCTCAGGGAGAAGGCCTCAACGAAGCGCGGGCTGGGCCCTCAAGCTGCAGTGTGACATCAGCCGTGACTGCTAGAACGATCCCCGAGGTCGCGACCGAACATCAACACTTCGGGTAACCTGACAGCTGATCACCCTCAGGTCGAATCTCCTGGCGCCGCAGGGGTCTGTTACGTCATCGTGGCCAAGAACAATAATTAGATGTTTACCGTGAGGCAACCCCCCACCCGCCCTTTTCATTTGCAGTTCACATACCGCACAGGTGGTGTCCATAGCTTTGTCCGCTTGATGTAGATTTTCTCATTGCTTCCTGAAGGCTGTATCCTTCGGAACGTCAAACATGTCTTCGTGCCACCCTTCTCGTAGACGCAACCTGTTCGACTGTCACTGGTTGTCAGGCCACATCACTGTCCGTAGAAAAACCTTCTGCAGATCGAAGCGTCTTAAGCGTCGTCCAATTTTTCTTTCGGCTCCTGTATTGCCCGTGTGGCCTACGGCCCTAGAGTTATTGCCATTATGGTTTTTGAAACACAGGGGTAGCCTAGGCTTACTGCCTGCCTGCAGATTAAGCTTATTAGAACAGGTAAGCGTGTGAGTCTAGGCTTACTGCCTGCCTGCCTGCAGATTAAGCTTATTAGAATGGGTAATCGTGTGCGTTCATAAATGTGCTTTTAAATATTGCGCGCCTACCAACAAATAACGTTGGTGCCGCCATCTCGCGATACCTAGTACAAACATTTTGTTAGTTTCAGTAATAAGCATTTTTAAAATTATATGCGTATATGAAACTTCTGTTAGGTTTATTATTTTTGTTATATTTGGTTACAGCTTCTCAAGCTATGACATTTTTTGTTTAAGATAGCTTTAGGTTCTCGTTGGCTAGATAAAGAGTGTTCTAGCCGGGCCAATCCAACCATTTTTAACTTGACTGAGTGGCGGCAAATGATTGCAATGTTCGGCAATGCTTGAAACCTCCAGGTAAACTTTGACTGTGATTCGCATAGTTCGTCGTTTCTATGAGCGAGTCGCCGGCGTAAGTACAACATGAGCCAAGATCAGACCAGTCTGGCCGAGGTTGAGTACTCGTTTATTGCCAAGCTCGACAACGCCAAGGACCTCTCGCAACTTCTGAGAGCAATCAGCATTAGAGAAGTGCGTAACACCTCGTATACTTAAAGAACTTGCGTATCTTTTATTTTTGGCGTACCCCTTGTCATTACGCTTCTTATTAAAAAGCTTGTCAGTCGTTCTGCTGTTGTTTCTTCTACCAGGTAGCCACGGTGGAGATCAACGACATGGGTATCCGAGTGATCGCTCAAGAGGGCAAATGCGTTCAAGCCATCGCGTTCGTCCAACGAGAACTGTTTGACAGCTATGCTCTAAAGGAACCGACACTCTCGTTCGACATCAGTCTGTCTATATGGCTGGTAAGGCGTTTATATTCCTTACGTTTGTTTAAGGAGATAAATACAGCTAGTTCCATAAAATGCTTGAATCTTCATTGGGTACAAAAATATAAAGAAATAAAGAGGGTTCGTAAATAAAAGAATTAAAAAGAAGCCCTCGTGGCTGCTTGTAGGCTCCACTTTACCGAAGTATGACACCTGTGTTCGAGAAACAGTACAGGCAGTACAGATGATTGACACATTAAACAACCTCAACTAATACTCCACTTCAAATGCACAGTTCGCATGTCACGTGCAGTTCACATGTACAATAATATATAGCATACTGTGCTATCGGGTGCATTGATTTCACGAACAATGTTGGAGTGGGTACAACTTTCTTGGCTGACAGTGGAGCGTGGCATGCACCCAGGACTTGTGCTTTCGAGAAAAGTAGGGTGTCCTGTTGGCATGATGTGCTCTATTGACTGATGTTTGGCATGGGACTGAGGGCAGTGGCAAAGGAGTCGCTCGATTTTTTATTCACACCTGTAATAGTCATTCAATGGGGAGCAAGCCATTTCAATTAGGAAAAAAGATTAATTTGAGAAGACTACGTCTTTGCTGTAGGCAACAAAAAGGTGTTTTGCCATATTGGGATTAGTGCGTTTTTAATTATAGCCACACTGACAGATAGAAATTGTGCCATCATGGTGTACATTAAACCTGAATGCCTGACATTTCAGGCTGAATCATGATGAAAAGATTATATGTCGTAGGCAAAACTTGAATAAAAATAAAGCTAGAATTAGGACGTTATTTATTACACTTATGTAATGTTTGGTAAGTGCTCATCTTAAATTAATCAAAGTAAACTATTGTAAGTTTTGGTCACAGTGATGCCACTTGCCTGACTCTAGCAAGGAAGCTTTTTCATTTTAACAATTTAGCACCATTGGGATTAGTAAAACTTCTTTGTTCCTCTTCTGTCTTTCTCTCTCTCCTTCTATATTTGTTTCTTGCTTTCTATATAAATGAGATTTTTTAATGCTAAGTGGACTGTAAGCAATGCTACCTGGGTTGCCAAAGGTAAATTTATTTAATCAAAGATAGTTGGCAATAGGAAAATAGCAACTTCATTGGTGCCATGAAGAAGAAACATACTGATGCATCTTCTTCTATCTGTTAATTACAAACAAAGATAATGTGTAAGTCTTCTGTGTATGTCGTCTTCATTAGTGACAAATTTTCGTCTGCTGCATTGCACATTCATTGGTGACACAGTTGACTTTTGCACTCTCTTTTGTGGCATATTTAGGAATGCCTCACAATGTTTGGTGCCATGGGTGGACCTGTCTCAACGCGACTGTGCTATGGAGGTCAAGGCAACCCTCTGGTCATGTTGTGAGTTTCCACTGTTGTCCTAGCTGACAGCACAGAAATTTGAACAATTGTTTGATCAAGTGAATAGTGGCATGCCATGTAAACCTTTATGGCCCCAACACATAATAGATGGCAAGTGACAATCTTATCATAGTAGTTCTATGTCATCTTCTCGCTGACAACTGGTTTCTCTTTTCAGCGAAAGTGACGCTTTGAACATCTTTCAAAACGAGATTGTCTTTTCCGTTGTCCCCTCCCACCATTTACTGAAGGAGTTTGAAGGGCCCTTCACCAGGTTTGGGCATAGCAAACAATCAAGGTGCATAATACGTGTGGCAATAGCTGTGTCTGCAAGCTATACACCAATGTATGCTGCTGAAAACTGTTCAAAATCAAATAATAGCCCACACACTTTCATTCTTGAGAGAGCCACTCTGGTTGCGAGCTAGATGATGTTGTGCGCATGGTACTTCCCCATTGCACGCATTCTCATATTCTTGGCTTGTTGCTGACTATAGTAGTGTTAATATTAAGGAATGGACTGTGGCCTAGTTTTACTGGGCCAATATGGTGTTTCATGACTTTTTGATCATTCTGCTTGCATTGCTTGAAGTGGTAAAACAAAATTTAACGACCATTCATGCCTGCAGCCTCGAGGAATCTGGAGTTGTAACTGACTGCAAGATACGGACGCTGGAGTCAGAAGGTGTTGTCAATTTTGACCTGTCAAGGGACAACGTGATTAATGTCGTCATATTGAAGTCTGAAAGTATCAAGGAAGTCTGGTCCGAGCTTGACATTTCCAGTGAAGACATGGAAGTTTTCATATCTCCAAATGACCCTTACTTCAGGTTGAGCACATTTGGAGCTGCAGGCACTGTTGAGGCAAGTTCTGGAGGACATTGTATTGTTCATGCTGCCCATTATGTTTGTCTTGCATTCATTTATAGCATGTGAATAACTGTTGTGTGAATGTACTGTCCCTTCCTTTTCTTACTCAACAGTTTGTTATTCCTTACGGATGTATTACTTTGGCTGGATTTATTACGGGTAATGAAACATGGTTATGATGGCATCCTCAAAATGTGCCATTATAACCATGTTTCATCAAGCCAGCAACAACCAGCCCATCTAAGTCTCTTTATTATGGGTGTGTTGACACCCAGTCGTGAGCTCTGACAGGAAAACTGATAATAAAAATTGAACTCTTAGCAGAATATGTTCATGTACAGATTACATGTACATTACATACAATGTACAACTGCATGTGTTCATATATACCAGCATGAGACCTAGAAATTTAGATGGACCAATCAAAATTTTTCACTAATAAACTGCAGTGAGAAGCTGGTAACTCCACCAAAGTTGCTCTCACACCTGAATCTTTTTCTCCTTCCTTTTTTTTTACATCTTATTCTGTGAACAGACATATTTTCTTCACATATTTAGCCATTTACCTACACAGGAAGCAAAAATTTACGAAGCTCAAATACAGTTGAGTGACTCTGCAATGAAGGCCTCTACAGTGAAGTGACCTGTATAACGAAGGCATGTTTGTGTCCCAGTTCTATTAAGCTCTGTGCAACCTTACAACAAAGTGACCTGTATGATTAATTATTTTGAATGCCCCAAGCACTTCAGTGAAAGGTGTTGGACCGTATTCCTAAACTACAAGTTCCTGGGAGTTGTGTCAAGCGGAGTAAGTTATTCGCAAATTAGTAGCAGCTTTAGCATCAGCAACGGTTAAACAAGGGAAGCCTCAACCCGAAGTAACGTTTCAACCGAGAGGCTTGTCTTCACCATAGCAAAGACAAGCCACCTTATCAAAACACTAACTCAAAGACGAGGCCACGGTTGGTCAATTTATATCTCAATCCTCATGTTGCACCTTCGTCTGCGGTTGTTCTTAGCATGTATGTTATGAATACAAACTTTACTGATGCCTGACTGAGTTTCTCGAACATAATGCAGGTGTCTTACTCCAAAGAATCAGAATTCATGGAGTCTTTTCAGTGCAAAAAGGAGCAAAGGAACTCGTGAGTGCCTTAAAGCTTTTTTCCACTCCTCCCCTCTGTCTGCCATTTGCGCCAACTAGTGCAGACTGTTATGAGGAACATACATAATCAGGTCTATGAACACACTGTGTGTTCCACATCAATCATTTCGCGCGTGCAATGCTCTACGCGAAATGTGAAGGTTGTGGGATCGTTCCCCACCTGCGGCAAGTTGCTTTTTTCATCCACTTTCATTTCCATTTATTCATCGTTTCTTTATTTCATTCATTAAGCACAAGTAATTTCCCCTATGCTGCCCTTGGCATCAATGTTTGTTGGCTTCTTATGATAAGCTTTACTGCTTGGCAATATGTGCGGGGTTTAGTGCGCCATGCAAATTGTAAGAGTGGTGGTGTATGTAAATGTATCTTGTAGGATATAGGTAGTGGGCACCACTGTAGCAGCCAAAGACGATGTTGTGGGCGTAGCAAAGAAGTTGTTCTCGAGTAGATGGAGCTGTTCACAGTGACAGCCCGCTGCTGTTGCATTAAATGCATTCAGAACCAGAGGAATCACTGAGGTCAGCTGATACTGTAGTACATATTTATTTAGCATCTATACATGACGTGTCTTTATGACCACTGTTATTTTTGTCTGTCTTTGTTTTGCTGCAATGACCATTTGAGAATTTGCCACGGTCTGTCCCTATATTCAGGTACAAAATAAATCTCATGAAGCAATGCATCAAAGCCCTCAATCTGTCCAGCAAAGTGGCCATCCGTACAGACCAGCTTGGGCTCATATGCTTCCAGTTTCTCATACGCACAGAAGAAGGCACTGCCACCTTTGTTGAGTATTATGTGAGTACTTGCCCACAATTGCTCTCTTGTTCAAGGAAGAAAAACAATATATTGCCCATTCTGTATGCTGGAATTTGCCAGCTGCTTGTTAGATCACGAGCATCCATATCTCTTTTTCACTCGCTCTTCTTAGTTATGCTTACCTGTGCATGGTAAAATGTTGGCATGTGATTCTGGTTTTGAAAAACAGTCTCTCTCATATTTTTTTTCTCTAGTCGTCGCAATAATTGTTTGCACTTCAGCAGGTGCCCCACACAATTTGACAAGCAGCAATAGAAACTCCTTTAAAAACAAACTCCAGCAATATCTTTAGGTATACAAATGTCAACAAAGTTTGTAAATTGCATTTTCCTGGCCATCTTGCTCATGTGCGCCAAATGGAGCAGCTGACAGCAGTGTAGTTTTTTCCACAAAGTGGTCGAATCATAAAAATTGGCATGCACACTCCTCTGAAGCATAACTTCTACTGACCACTGTAAGCTTGTTGCTCATGATGTAGAACGTGGGAGAAGCAGCGCAGGAACCCAACATCTAGTAAAGCTGTCTGTATTCATCTATCTGCTGGCCTAAGGGTTTCATCATCAGCTTAACCTTTATAAGGGAATCGTTTGGATCTATTCTTTTTTGCTTTTCTTTCACCAAGAAGGAGCTATTCAACACAGGAATGTTGCTGTGGTTGAGCACATTGTCCTAAGATGTTGCTACTGGCACTCATATTCCTAATGTATGCCTGTTCTAATGTCTCCACTAAAATCATAAAAGGCAGCTTTCTGATGATGCTGGTACAGTTTTGGCCTCAACTTAGTGGTTCTTTCTTAAAGTTATTGTTGTATGTTTTACAAATTGGACTATGTGACACATGATAAGAGGCTCATAAATTTATAACAGCCATTTCTGTGAATTGATAACAAAAACTTGCAGAGTTGTCCTCTTGTGCTGATAAGGCATTTAGCCTAGCTGGACAGTGCTAAACTTGGAGCAATGAGCTTCAAGGTTTGATTCTGTAATTGACGTTATGGCAGATTTTTTTTTGCTATTCACTGTTTCCCAATGATTTGTATGCGCGATTTTCGGGAGAATTCTACAGAGATGCTTGTTGACAATTTATGCGAAGTTTAGTTAGATTTAAGCATGAAATGCTTATCGACAATATTAAAGGCTAGCTGCAACAAAATTTTCGTGTCAAGTAAGAAGCCTAGTTTGAAATTGTTTAGTTGTAAAGCATACGAGTACATGCATCACAAAAGACTTGCAAAAGTAGACATTTTGACACCTAAACAAACACTACCATTACTGCTAGACTGAAGTGATGCATCACCCAGCACACTCGGCTCTACGACATGACCTCCGAGATTGGACACTGCCCGCAGCTGCTCATGACACGCCGAAAAATCTCTGAGGCAACGTGCTGGAAATGATGTCATATATGCCATCCACCAGGAACTATTGTCTTGTGCTTAGGTGCTGTTAAAAGGCTGCTAATAAGAAAATTAGACCTTTCCTAGCTCTGCAGATTTGCTAGAGTTGCTTCAATAGTATATATCACTCATTCATAACTAGTAGTTTAGTCAAAGTGAAATTTCATTTCAGTTGGCCTTTGAGATTATGGACGTTGTTTTCCACACAAGTTGCAATTGAATGAAAATACATGCAATGCGATTCTCGCGCATTATACCCGTCACATAGTCGTTCACATCCTCCAAGTTCATGTGCACTTGAATTCATCTGTACATAGCTCCTGTGTTTCATTATCTTGTCCTTACAGTGCACTCCAAACCGAGAGGACCCACAAGAATGCTAATGAAGCAGTTGTATGGAATGCTGCTTAATATTTTTGTAAAGGTGATTGCAAATTTGTATGTGTGCTTGTAAATAAACTAGATTTTCAAAGTACTATAAGCACTTTCTTGTGTTGGCGGGCTGTGTTCACCAGCTTTCGAACGTTGAACAAAAGCTGCTTTAGGATTTTTGTTGCCAGCGTTGTTCATTTAGCTTCTTTAGCATTTTCGTCCATATAGTACCTGTATTTACTTTTTTCTTTCATTCAAAAGCAAATGTCTGCCACTGTGGTTTAAATGTAAAGATTGCATACCATAGAGGATGAGCTGTTAGGAGTACTGCATGTCCTTGAACTGGCAGTATATATACACGTACAGTAGTATATGCAAGTAATGTAAGCTGTATTTTTTTACTGTAATGGAGTATTGAAGTTAATTTAATATACAAAGTTGTCACTTGAATATTCCAATAGAATACACTGCAAGTAAACCACACATTTAAAGACATTTTGTACTTCTTGGGGTCTACACTCTTTAAAATATTTGCACCCTTTAGGGCGTATCTTGTCCCACAACAATAATCGTCATATGTCTTGCCCGCATTTTCTTTCTGCGAGCCCAGTACTTCCAAGTCGCGAACCGCATGCGCGTTATCAGCGTGACAGCATTCTTGACAGGAAAATACGGTGTTTTCAAGAAAAGAAACGCAACTGCGTTAAGAGTGCATACTCTTCTAAATCACGCTGTCACCATTATAGCAGGCACATCCTTTATATATTACCATGTGTGGTGCTTTCTTGTCAGAATGCTCAGGAAATGCTTAGTTCTTTCATAGAAGCTTTGGTATAAAAGCAGTGATGTACCCACACCAAGAAAACATTTACCAGAATAATCACAGAACTTAGTTAAAATAATGGCAAAAGTATGCCTGGAAGGTGTGAAGTTCCTAAATATGGACACATCGCATGCAGCTGTTATATGTTTAAACACAAACTACATTGACCTGAGGGCATTTGGGTTAGTTTTGACATGATAATGTGGAGGGAACTTTGCACTTCCATGAAAGCAGGAGTCATTAGCCCAAACACAAGTCTAACAGCTGTTCTGAGTGAAGTAGAAGTTAATGCACACACTGAATGATGCTTAAAAAGCGTCCCTGCTACAAAAAGAAAGGTTGGCACAAGCCTCTGTTGCTCAGAAATCGCAAACAGCGAATTTCTCCTGGTTCTGAATGACTACGGTTGAAGGAGCGAGTTGTGGCGCAAACGTTACAAGTACGTACAGTACATCAAATTAAGCACGGACAAGGGATCCGTGTATAAATAGCCATTCCTTTTAAACCTTCGCTACACTGCTAAATTACGCTCACATTTCGAAATTCAAGGATGAGTATTGTTTAATACCATACGTGTCTACGATACCTGCCTGTTGCGCCCAGAACAAACGAGGAGCACGCGCTTGCAGTTGCACGTTGCCACTGTCGTCGTTCCGAAACCGAATATAAACAGGCGCCGCTGTCATCATCATTGCCGTACACAAAGCTTCGAGGCCGTCCAGTTTCGCATTGAGGTGGGTTTGGCTCTCTCGCTGTTTGGCATTTGATAGAACGATTTCGAGCCGCTCGCCGCACGTCAGCGCGAAAACCGGAGCCGTGCAACAAGTTGTTGCGCTCGTGTTCTCAGTTTGTGTTGCATTCAGCCGCCCGCTTTCCTCTGAAGCGAAAGGCGTCGCCGCTTCATTTGGTGATAACTGGCCATGGCATGATCGGAGGACGATAACAGGCGTTTTATCGACGACCCACGCCGTTCGTTGTGCCGGCGATTGCTCTGTCGCCGGAAAGGCAGCGAGCGTTTGCGTGCATTTTGCACACGCCGGTCGCACCGCAGCTGCTTGGACGTTGGCCTTGTAGCGACACGAGAGAGCCGCAGTGCTAAGGGCGTTAGGAAACGCGACCTCTTCGGAAAACGGCGCCGTGCACTCGACTGCCGTCGCTACAAGATGCCGGCATCAAAGGTCCAGAAGCACCCGCTTCACTGTCCGAGCCTGGACGACGTCGCCAAAGGTGAGCGACGGGCATACGTGGTTCCTTGACGGCCGAAGCATATCGATCGTCGCGCTAAATTTGGGCTCGTTCATCGTGTTCACACGGAAGAGAGAAGTACATGTGTAACGGTGCCCTTGGGAGGCGATATAGTTCCGAGCATGGTGCAGATTGCTAACGATGAAATCATTGTTCATAGTTTACGTCAGGTAGATTAATTTAGCTAGGCACAATCTATCTGCCGAATAGGAATTTGACTAATTGGACTGCCTAGCTGTCTGAGAAGAAACCGATCGATGAGTGATGCATATGCTAGCTGTTGTAATGAATATGAGGAGCTAGAGAAATATGCATGTCTGCAGCTGGATATTCGTGTTTAAGGTCACGCGCCTACATCTACTTACAGTGCGCCAGAGCGCGTGCGAAGCATGCGCTGCAGTTATGCCGTTTAATGAAGCTAGACGAGCTGCTGGGGGTCGATGCAGTGCAAGTTTTTGAGACCGGCAGTGTATGTAATTGGAGAGCTGACGTTGTCGTAATAAATATGTAACTCCCGCTTCTTTGATGCTGTGCAGTTTTGAACGATGGACTTAAGGGCACATTCGAGCATGTTGAAGTGTCTGTGGTCGACTGCCCGGACCTGAAGGAAAAGCCCTTCATGCTTGCTTCTGAAGGTGAGATTTTCCGTAAATAAATTCTCTCTCTCTCTCTCTCTCTGAAGGTGAGATGGCATATGTGCTACAAGCAATATCATATACTTTTGCACTCCTTAATAAGTGCTTCCTCACTTCTTGCATGCTCATTAAATATTCTCGCACGCAATTATCTCCTAGTTAAGGCAGACTAATTAGAACTACTGCAACAGGCTCTATGAATATAATGAACAAGTATTAAACTCTAAAGCTGTCATCTATAAATAGCTGCTGTGAATCAATAACAAGGTTTCTTTATTCATACAAGTATTTTCACTCAAGTGTTCCTATGACAAGGTGCTTCGTGAGCTTTCCATTACCAGTGACTCACGCTAATGAGGATGAAGCTGGCATCATTCCAAGGCAGCTAGCTGTCAGAGGAGGTAAAATGGACGTGAGGACGGAGAATGAAAGTAACACGACGTTGACAGCAGCCTGTCTGCACGTCTTCTTGCACTGTTGTCAACTGCTATGTGAAAGGATAAGAGCCATCAGAAAGGTTGTCCGGGATCATGACCATTATGCACTCACAACACTTCTTCCTCCTTGGGAGAAGCTCAACGAAAAACCAGGTAGAGAAGCTGCATGGCACTAAAGACACAAGGACATGTGCCTGCTGTTTTTGTTGATGGAAAACATCCCTGTTGGGCAAACCTGCCGTGGTTGCTTAGTGGCTATGGTGTTGTGGGATCGCTGTCATGGGATCGAATCCTGGCTGCCGCAGCCACATTTCGATGAGGGCGAAATGCGAAAACACCTGTGTACTTATAGGTTTAGATACACGTTAAAGAACCCCAGGTGGTCCAAATTTCTGTAGTCCCCCACTACAATGTGCCTCATAATCAGATCGTGGTTTTGGCATGTAAAACCCCATAATTTAATTTTTTTTAATATCCCTGCTGGGCAAAAACATTATACCTGGAAATCATATTGGTATGCGACCTAAGTTCTACAAGTAGCAACCACATCTCTAATACGACCACAAAGTAAGAATAAATATACTAGAGCAAATTGGAACAGTTAACCTTTAAAACCAAGGCTTTCAAACTGATAAGAATAAAAGAAAATGCAACATTTAAGAAGCTATGCGGATTTGTGAGGGTGACTTATTGGAAAGAAATGCCCACAATCGTGAGTAGTCTGTATCACTACAGCTGCAACACTTTCAGGAAGATCTTGCAATGAGAACAAAGCTGAATTTAGTCATGAACCTCCTGTCTTTTAGTCAGTCAAATTCACTTGCTGAAGTGAAACAATTAATTCTTTTTTGGTTGAAGGTGCAGAATCATCTAGTGGAGAGTTAAAGAGCTTCAAGTGTAAACTGTGCAGTCACCAAACAATATTTCTGTGAATCGTTCTGGTCACGACAGAATGCGCATTATGTTCGTATTATCTAAGATGTGTTTAATTTGAGTATAGAGGTATGAAAATTTCACACGTTTCCTTACCTAGATTGCTGCATCACAGATGCATCACACAGTTGACTGCCACTGAAGAATTGATCTTAGTATAGTCTTTACCTAATGTCTTCAATTTGACATTTACAGATATATATACTACAGTGAAGAAGCACAATATTATACAACAAACAGGGTAGACACATTATAGTGTGCAGGAAGGGGATCATGTCAGGCTTGGCTAAAATAAAATGCAACATGCCTTGGGAGGAGGGGGACAGCACGCATCAATGCTTCAGCATAATGTGCAACAGAATTTCTGCACAGTTGTAATGTGGGATTGTTGGTAATGTGGTAGGTTATTATAAATGTGTGCACAAAAATGTTCTAGCAGTGAAAGCAGGAAAACGGATACAACGAGACACGAATGCACAGTGCTTTGTGCCTGTAGTATATGCGTTTTCTTTATGTCTGTTTCTACTTGTGTAGAATTTCCATTTTTACCTTACAACATTGCCGTTTTTGGTCTAACTGCACTATCGAGCCATGTGAGATGCCTAGCTCTGAGAAATTAAAGCTGTCAAGTAGAGGAAGCTTCTTGTGTCAAAGGGACAGTCAAGAGTGAAGTTATTTGAGTTGTATTAGTAATTTGCGCTTTTACAATATCAATAAAGCCGCACTTACTGCAACAGGAGGCTTGGTAAACAAGAAAAGACGCAAAAACAAAAGACCAGTGGTGATGCCACCTTAGAATTTCCTACGCCGGGTTTCTATGACATTATGCATTTTGACAGTGTCTGCTTAGGCCCAGGTGACCTTTTGTCAGTACAGACGGACCACACTGTATTCTAAAAGAGTCAAAAGAATGAATTTTTAAAGGCTTTGAGGACATTTACGGCGCCACATTGGCCAAAATGCAAAAGAATACTTTGAAATCCGTGATGTCATACTGACGTGCCGGCGCCTCGGTTTTCTCAAGGAAATTTAGAAATGAAACATTGAGCTTCATTTTCTCATTAATGATCAACCTGTTACTGTGAAATTAATGAAAGCAGATTTCTGAATGAACACTTCATCAATCTAAACTGATTTGGTGTTCGTATCTAGTGTGCCGTGCCTTCAAAACAATTCAGTGCAGGTTCGAGAATCTTGTGCTCCACTGTCACCAACGGTATTTCTATGAATCTAAGCGAGAGAACAAAGGTGTGTTTGGCCTGAATGTATGCTGTGCTAGGAGACACCCATTGTGTGATATATGAATCAGCTACATTAGCTTTAATCACACCTGAATCTCCTGCTGCGTGCCTGTGAAGTTTTTGTCAATCGATTGGAATGTGAGTGTACTCACAATGAAAAAAAAAGACAAGACAAGATTGCAAGATGCAGTAGACGAGAGACAATGAAGTTGTGTTCGTCTCTGTCTCTTGCTTTGTCCATTGTGCTTTGCACACAGCTTTTGTGAGCAGCCAGTTCTGCTTTCATTGTAGCTTTAAGTTTTTTAGCATTCATTTAATGTTCTGTTACCTTTTGCAGTGAGAATTTATGCTGTGTTACTGTGCAATTACTATTTTCATGAAAACTTTGTGTTAAGATGTTGACTGATAACTTGTAAGACAATAAATTATTTTGCAAGTGTAACACAACTAGCAATGGCAGTCTGTTCAGCTCTTGCACACTTCCCAGAGAGTTATTTTCTAAGCACGGGAACTTTTCAGTATTTTAAGACAGTCTAGTTGTATTAAACTATCAATTGAATAATTAGTGATACAGACACTTGTAATTAAGGTAAAATTCATCTATTCACTAGTTATATTAAGATTATATTTTACTCGTGGGGAATATTGTAAATTGTAAATTTGTAAATTGTATTGTAATTAAGGTAAAATTCATCTATTCACTAGTTATATTAAGATTATATTTTACTCGTGGGGAATATTGTAAATAGGTATGTTTCATTTCTTTTTGATGCCTTTAGTCATCGACATTAGTGTACATAACGTAAAATGTACCGACTACCCGCTGGCTGCATAATTTACTTCAAGATTACTTACGACGAGGAGGAGGAATAAACTTTATTTATAGAGATAAGCTGACAAAGCTATTTACTGAGAAAAGTAGAAAGAAACTCGCGCAATGTGCTTGCAAATATTTCAGTTAAGCTAAACTTATTTAGTTAAGTTTACTGTATGTCATTATTTGTGCATTTATTTATCTGTATTATAATAGTGTCATTGTAATAATATGTTTGATCAGAATTTTTATTTGTGAGATCAGTTTATCCTGTAATTATTTCCATTAATTTTTCATTTGCGCGAAATCTTTGCCACAACTACTGCTGTGCTTATTGCTTAACCTGCCTATGAGTTCCAGTCCTCGTAGTTTTATTTGTCTGTTTATTAAACCCGCAGGGTTTAATCTGAAGCACCACAGAGGGGAAGGGGTTTGAGAATACAAATACATGAAATGTGCAAGATATGCATGTACAATTATGTCGAACTAAAAATTGGAACTCCCTGCTATATACTAGTATATAGTAAGAAGTTCCAATATTTCACACATACAAGAAAAGTACATAGTTATGTACTTTCCGTGTGTGAAATTTTCATTTATATATCTGAACTAAACCAGAACTTGAACTCTGTTACCGAAAATTCTATTGAATTGATGTCATTGCATGCATTAAAGGCCAAATATTGATGGAAGTATAGATATGAATTATGATAACACAACAAATTATATGCTGCAGTGCAGTGACAGAAACAGTCTAGTATAGAGGCTTTTTCATTTCGTTGTGTCATGGGCACCCTTAAAGCTGCCACCTGAATTATGTAATTTGCATAGCAGATGCCTCAGTTCAAGGGGTGTAGTGTCAGCCATACTTTGATGAAGAAAAACACAGAATTCTTTTTGTGATCAAATTTAGGTGCCCCTTAAAGAACCCCAGGTGTTCAAAATTTATCCATAGCCCTTCATTATTGTGCATCTCAGAGCCCCAGTGTTACTTTGAGATGTTGAACTCACTCAATCAATCAATTAAACAATCAAATCGATCAATCAATTCAACTTGCACAGAATTGCATATGTGTGGGCTCTGACCACAGCATGAACTTATTGCAGCATTGGTACATTGTTGCATTCTTTTGTCCTTCAGGTATATGCGGCAAGCCCTGCCTAGCAGACGTCGGTGGGGTTCCTTACTTAGTTCCTATTGTGCAAAAGGACAAGGTAAGGGTAATTTATATTCGTACTGCCGCTCACAAAAAATAAAATTATTTTGCATGTTTTTGAAAGGGTCATAGGACATGAACTGCTGTGGGACATCACTACGCAACAGCATTATGTGACATCACATGGTGTTATCAGGAAAGAAATGCACGTCCAAAAGACACCGAAAAGTATCATAGTCGGTCAATTGAACAGTTGTGTCAGGAAGGTCATTTCACATCCATATGGCTCGTGGAAGAGCCAAGAAAAAAATGAAAGTGTCCCACAATGGATACGAATGAAACTGAGACATGTACCGCATTTACTCGAATCTAGGTCGACCCCGATTCTAAGCCGACCCCCTAAAGTCCGAAGCCAACAACAAAAAATATATATATATTACCTCAAATGTAGGCCGAACAAAATAAACGAGGACGGCGTTCACAAAATGCAAACAGTATTTATATAATCTGAACGTGCAGAGCTCATTCAACATCGTAGTCGCTGCTAGACTCTTCGCTGTGTTCCTTGTCACTGTCACTTTCAAACAGTGCACTATCTTCGGCACCGTCAAGCGCATTAGATGGACTGCACTTTTTAAAGGTGCGCACGATCTATGTACCTGGAATGTCGTCCCACGCTGCAGCTACCCAGCCTGCCAGCTGCGATAGCGATGCACGTTTGATGCGGCCCGTTGCCGTTAGCATGTGGTCTTTGTCAGTCAACCAGTCCGTGTAATATTTCCACAGACAATCCTTGAAAGGTTTGTTGATGCAGACATCAAGTGGCTGCAACTGGCCCGTCATGCCGCCCAGTATGGCAGCAAGGTCCTTGTTTGCTTGGGTGAGCGCAACCTTCACATTGTCGGTCAAGTGCCCACGGTAAGAGTCGATGACAAGGAGCAAGTTCTTTGTCAAAAAGGCTCCTGGACGCCGTCCCTGCACAATCTTAACCCACTCTTCCACCATCGCACCTGTCATCCACCCATTCTCATTTGCCCGCACAATGACATTTCTTGGGAAAGTTTCTCGAGCAGGTAATGTCTTCCTTTTAAATATCATATAAGGAGGGAGTTTATGTCCATCAGCTGTGCAGCACAGCATCACAGTTGTACGCTGCTTCCTGTAGCCCGCAGAGCGCACCTTCACCTCCTTGGCACCCTTTTCATTCACGGTGTACGCCACTGGCATATCAGAATACGCAGCCGTCTGGTCGGCGTTGCCGATTTGCCCAAGGTTGTAGCCTTGGCAAGCGCAGCCTTCACATTGTCGGCCAATCGCCCACGGTAAGAGTCAATGACAAGGAGCAAGTTCTTTGTCAAAAAGGCTCCTGGACGTCGTCCCTGCACAATCTTAACCCACTCTTCCACTATCGCACCCGTCATCCACCCGTTCTCATTTGCCCGCACAATGACATTTCTGGGAAAGTTTCTCGAGCAGGTAATGTCTTCCTTTTAAATATCTTATAAGGAGGGAGTTTATGTCCATCAGCTGTGCAGCACAGCATCACAGTTGCACGCTGCTTCTCGTAGCCCGCAAAGAAGCCGTGCCGTGAAAGGGGCCCGGCCGTGCCGTGCCGGGCCCCTTCACCTCCTTGGCACCCTTTTCATTCACGGTGTACGCCACTGGCATATCAAAATACACAGCCGTCTGGTCGGCGTTGCTCATTTGCTCAAGGTTGTAGCCTGCCGCTTCTCTCTTTCACAGCACATAGCGCTGAAAAGCTGTCAGCTTTTCTTCTGAATCGCTTGGCAGCTTCTGGGTGATTGAAGTGCGACGTTGGAGGCTGAAGTCAAAGCATTCATGAATCTCTGAAGCCAGCCCCGTATGGCTTTGAAATCCTTTGGCGTTAGGCCTCGCTCCCTCGAAAGTTCCCTAGCTTTCGCTTGGAGCACTTCTGTTGTCACTCGACGGGCAGCTGCTCTCTGCGCCCGAACAAAGTCGGCCAAAACTGTCTCCACTTCGTGGCGACGGCCTTTCTTTGGTCCACTAAATGCCATCCTCGTTGCGGCATATGCAAAAAACTGCTGTCGTTGTCGATCCCCTCCAATGACGGACGTTTTTGTCGTCGATGCCACAATTCCGCCTGGCTTGAAGTTTCGACAATGCCTCTGCGGCTATCACAACTTTTAACTTGAAAGCGGCAATGTAGTGGCATCTCCTGCTCGGTGCCATTGCGATAACACCACGCGACACATCGATACGGCCGACACGACACATGTCAAAATGGCGACCTCGCTTGTGTACAGTTGGCTACTGGCACGGCTAGTAGCGGCTGCGATACTGACTTTTCTAGATGGTGCTAGCTATGCACCATATTTAGCAGTTTCAATGAAAAACTGGCGCATTTTTTAAGATCCTCGAATCTAAGCCAACCCTAGAGTTTGGAATATGATTATGCATTTGAAAAAAACTATTGGCCTAAATTTGAATAAGTATGGTATATGGCCTTCTAGACATAGATAGGGGGACATCAAGATGCAAAGGTGAAGGCTTCCTATTGTGCACATATTTATGTAGTAGGGTCAAACAGCGATGTCGCAGCACGTACATAATTGTTATACTGATAGGTCATGTCTGATCTGTGTTATGCTTGAGTTATAATTGTATGAAGAAGAGAGAAATTGCGCAGCCCTGTTTCTAATTGTTTCCAATTTATTAAGTAAGCATTTTTGATGGGAAGATCAAACAGATAAAGTAAACTCGATTTGAGGTTGGACAAAGCTCATGTAAGCTAACTTGTGTATTTCAGTAGTCGAGGTATGGAGATTACGAAATAATGTCCTAATGATCTAGATGCGTTAGCACAGACTTGGGGCGAGGTTGAGGCCTGGGGTGAGGTTGATGTCAAGATACTTGCACTTGGAAACATGGGAAATCATGTTCTCTTTGCGCTGCTGATCATGAGGATTTGATCCTAGGCTGCAGTGACCACATGGGAGCAAAATGCAAAAACCCTTGTGCGCTGTGCTTTGGGGGTATGTTAAAAAGAAATCCGGGTGGTCAAAATTAATCTGGAGTCCTCCACCACAGCATTCCTCATAGCCCACTGTGCAGGTTCTGGTCGTTAAACCCCACAGTTTAATCTGAAACTCGAGCATGAGGTTGTAAGTTTAATTCCCTGGCTTTTACAGCCCCATTTAATGGTATGGGAGTGTAAAACAGCTGATTGATTTGAGCGAACATTAAAGAAGACCAAGCGGGTGAAATTACTTCTGGACTTACTGCCATGGTGCCCATCACAACACTGTGCAGCTTTGGGACTTGAGACCACATCAACTAATTAATTAAATGAGAGAAAGCATTAAAAGGATTGTAATGTTTTAATAGAAGAGAAACAAAAATCCTTCCTTTGTTAAGAGCACATATAACTAGCAAAAAGACATTGAAGAAAATATAAGACTCCCTTAGGAACCATCCCCGTGATGTCTGTATATTATGAGTAAAGTTTTACGGACAGAGCGATGATCCTTCTCTTGCTTACATCATATCCTTGCAAGTGTTCATAATTTCTAGTCAGCTAACATAAGCTATGCTCACTCAAGTTCTTCTTTTCATGGATTTAGGATAAGCAAATCGGTGTATTAGGGTTGTGTCTCATGAGTCAGTGCTCTGCTCATTTTATGTTCTGTTTGCCCTCAGCATGTCTTCTGTCTCGCTGTTAAAATGCAATGACTAATGTCGGATGTCCCCACTTATCAATTCTACTGCAGTGTGTGTGACTGTCACCGTATGCATGCTTACAACTTGCCGTAATGCATCACTGTGCTCTTGCTTTTGTGAGGCACTCATATTAGTTGATCTCCGCTTTCCAGATCTACAGTTTAGAACAAGTCGTGAAGCAGACAAACATTTCTGACGCTCTTGTCATTGGCGCTGGTGCTGGTCCATTCAATGTGGTCGGCGTCAACAGTGAGGTACTGTACACTTCAACTGCTTTATTATTTTTCTCTTTGAGTGCGTCTTCTGTTGTCATGGAATATGAAAAGTTGGATCAGATACAGCAGAACTTAGATATAACGAACATGAAAACACATTTCCAGCATGATAGCATATAACTATGCCTAAAACAAATATAGGATATATTATAAAGTTATTTTCATGTTGTATGTGAAGTAGTTGTAACATAGTTCGACTGTATAACACTACTGGTGTTCTCTTGTTCAGTACTTCGATGTCGAACACAAGCATCTCCATGTATTTTTTATAAATGATTTCAGCTAGGAGAACTTGTCTTATAGTTTGGTAGTGAGAAATTCATCTACTAACTGTTATGTGGTTGCTGAAGTGTTAAGGAAATGAAGTGATTGAATTGAGGGGAGGAGAATGGTGAGCACAATTGGTGCCATAACGAAATTTCTATCTTGTATGGAACATTAGACTAATTGCTCTTGAGTGCTCAAGAGCACTCTTGCAGTGTGGTTTACATTTGGCTGTTCGATATTGAGTGCTCGGAATACATTTGCCTGGTTCTTTTAGAGCCCTGTGTTCCACCTCAGAGCGCTTGGACGTGCTCTCACTTTCAAGCTGGGAGTGTAAATGAGTTCCGACAGAATACTGATCGCATGGCTCCTCAGACTGCCCTAAGAGCAGCTGGACGTCTGGGGCAAACTTTCTCCGGCTCGAATCATGAAAGGGCTCTGCATTGCTGCAAACCGAGTTGGTGCACTGCAGGAAGTAGTCGAATGTAACATTAGAAAGAGCTGTCTTTGCTACACTTGGTGTCGATCCTGTCCCTTTAAAGTCGTACCTTGAAACCCTTTGTGCTTTTTGTGCTGGCATGGGGAGATGCTAAGTCTTCTCCTCACTTCTAATGGCTACAACTTCTTTATTGAAGGCACTGCACCAGGACAGCACATTAGTGGCAAAAATACAGTGTTAAAAGTAGGGCGAATGAAGTGTTTTTATTGCTGCTTGATGCATTTATAGCAGAAGCATCATCATTGTAGTGTGCTAGTCATGCAGTGTGAGTAAAATGCACATCTTAATTGTGCTGCATGATCTCATATATCCTTCTTTTGATCATGCAGATGATGCATAACATGAAGTACGGTGATAAGCCTTTCAACAATAGTCACTTTGCAAAGATTACTGAGGTGAGTGGTGATAAGCCTTTTTCGAAATGTTTTATAGTGAAGCTGTATACGGCTAGGGCATTTCCGTCATATGTAAGCTACTCGTTGGCACCCCTCGGCACAGCCGTTTGGGCACGCTTGCGCCACTGCTCACGTATTCGTCGTCGTCATCTCCTCCCACAGCTGGCTCCATTGCCACTCATTGCTTTAGAGGGTATGAGCCATTCGTTGGCTACACGAAACTATCATTGTCATCATCATCATCAACAACAACTATCGTTATCAGCAATGGCTCGAGCATCGTTGTCTTCTTTCACAGCTGACTCGTTTGCCGCTCATCATTCCAGCATAGAATTTCCTTTCACTTCTGTAGTTGTAACGGGGAGGCCACATAAAATTTTTTTTTATTTACGGGGTATGAACCATTGCTTAAGGGATTATGAGGCATTGATTGTCTTAGGTGACGGACCCATTTAATAACCGAGGTGATATGAGAAAGTGTGTGTATACCTATCGTCATGATGACCCTCGATCAGGACAATAAATATGTTCGTGCCTTTGTTCAAAACTCTATGTCACCTCTGTGTCGTGTTTTAAACAGCTTCGCTGGTCATCCACCTTCACAAAATGGAATGACTCATGATTTTTTGAGTAGTAGTAGTTATTGAACATCTGTTGCCTAGTCATTGGAAAGCAATATGCACATGATCACAAATTGCTATCTTGCAATTTTTGCTAGCCATTGTGGAGATGAATTTGCATGAGGCTTACCCAGCAAGTGACGCTCAGTAGAGAGCACGATGCTTTTCCATTCCAACAAAGGAAGCTCAGTTTATCAACTCTCGGACATGGGGTAGAGAAGGCTTCAGGGTCAGATGGCCAATAAATGCAGGTTTATTAACCCAGGATACACCACAGTGTGGCAGTCACGGCTGCAGGTTAACTGCAGGTTAACTGCAGGTTAACTGCAAGACTAATTGAGCATGCACAGTCGCTGCGCTAGGCTCCCCGAGTAACGTGTATACCAAGCGCAGGAAGTCGTAGGAGGAAAGGTCCCATCTCTGAGCAGGTGTGTAAAGCGTGTGCTCGGTGAAGAAGCACTCAGTGGTCCCGAGCTCATGGGGAGAGGGTGCTTTGGGGTCATGGGGCAGCAGCCATTCAAGGCACACCCTGGTGATGCATGCTTGAGCATGTGATGCAACTCTGGGACGGGGGAAGTGCGGTTTGTGCGGGAAAATAGCTCTGGTGCACTAGCCATATCCACCGTGTTGCCATCGGAGCGGTCAAGCTTGGTAAATGGCCATCTTCACACACAGGCTGGGGATGAGGCATGGGAAGGCACATCGATCTGCACCCCATATGCGTGATATAGTACTGCTGCTTGTTTATTTAGACCTAATACTAACCACTTGCCAACAGGGCCAGCACTACAACCAGAATGTCAGTTTACCTATGCTGTTGTGTAGAGCTTTCTTGGCAGTCAAATCTGTTTTGTGGCAGAAGCAGCTACATTTTTTAAATGTTTAAGTAAAAATTTGAGGACAGAGGGTTATCTTAGAGATATGCAGTTCTTTGACCAAGTGTACCCATGAAGAAGTACTTCCAGCTTTGACACAAAAGTTTATTTCCAATATGAATGGCTAACATACCAATGCTATTGGTTTCTTTCGCAGGATGGTTCCTATGAACTGGGCCGATTCACAACTACCTGCTGCGAATTTGGCCTAATGGCTAATCTGCTGATCTCGGAAGGCAAGCCAGGAAAGGTGTCTCCTTGTTTGTTTCTCTTTTTAATTGTTTGCTTGCTTGCCTTCATAAGATATCTGAAAGGTCATGCATTCAACCCAGGTAACAGCCTTGATCGGGCAAACCATTCTGGCTTTGTTTTAGAGTACTGTACACTGTACAGATGTGCAGTTGTAGTTCAGGTCTTTGTATCCATCCTTATTTTGTGCATGTAAGTTCACCTGTCTGACCTGCCTGAAGAACGTTGCAGGTCGTTGTGGGGTGCAGGTTGTCTTTTCGACTCCTCGAAAATTGAGTGCTATTTGTCCGGCAATCGAAAGGCGAGAAAGTGGAGCAGAAAATATTCCTAACGCAAGGTGCAAAGTGAAACATGTTAACAAGTATGTAGGCTGCACTACCAATGCGGTATACTCTTTCCCGCTCAAGTGTGGGCGAGTGTACATAGGGCAAACCGGCCAGTGCATAAATGTAAGACTTAGGGAACATGAATTGTCCCTGGACAAGAATGATTATGCGCATGTCTCTGCCCATTGCCGGCAATGTAAGTGTAAGCTTCTGCTCAAAGAGACAACAATTTTGTTTAAACATACTGATGCATCCACCAGATTAGTCATGGAAGCAGCCCACATTCAGCGAAAGGGCACGTGGTGCATTAGCCAGTCTTCGATAGCGCTTTCTCAGCAAGAATTAATGTACCTAGATAGCTCGATACAGTAATAGATGCACTATATACACGTGGCCTGGTTGTGCGTTCTTCGATTGACCATGTGATCGCTTGTGTCGCTTATATACCTGATGTGTGTTTCAGTAAACATATAGTTCTGAGTCAGCACTCATCTTGTGTCATTTCACTCCATCGTCATCTTGTTCACGCTGTTCCCATTTGAATGTATACCAACTCGCCCAACTTTCCACTTAAAGTTTTTCAGGTGTGATGCTTTAACTGTGTCATAAACAATCAATTAGGTCACCAATACATGTTAAATACCTTTCTGAATTGAAACAAAGGGCACATGTACCTGGAAGCAGCTACTTTAGGAAAGAATGCAGTATCAGGAATACACTCACTTGATTTATTTTCTTAATGAATTGCAGCCAAATCATGGTACAGTCACCTATGTATTAATTGCAAGTTGGTTAATATATATATATATATATGTCCCACTAATTAGACCACATTCCCGAGCACCAACAAATAGAAATCTTCCTAATTTGAAAGAAATGTTGTTAGTTCATGCTGGAGCGGACTGCTGGTCATTAGACTGGATGTTCACCCAGTCACACCAAAAGTGCTGACTGTGCTGAAATGAGCGTGAAAGCATGTGATCATCAATGAGCCAATAAGTGTGGTTTTGCACCATCTTTTCTCTGTTAGCTGCCCACATCCTCATTCAGGTTCATCCATTGACCACAGTGTAGATAATTCCTGTAGAAAATAATGTGTTTATAAATTTATTATTTTTAAAGCCAGTGTTTCAAGACATGGACCCAGATGTTAACGTGTAATGCTGACTCTCGGCAGAAATGCCCTGCAAGGGGCTATCCAGCTGAAGGAATGCAAAATTCTGTAGGAGCTTCTTCCTCCTTGTGTATTGCGACAGAACTCATTAGGAGATTCATTGTTCGTGCGCCTTAAGTTGTTAACTTTTCTACCTTTAATTTATCATCTCTTAACCATAGCCAATTGGTTAGGTCAGTTGTAGAGCTTCTGCCCTGGAAGGGGATAGCATTGCTGAGTTCGATTCTTTGACCAGGACAAACTTTTCTTCAATTGGCTAGCTTTCCTTCTGCGAAAATCTCCTAACCCTAACCTTGTGATTAGCTGAGTTGCAAGAGCGACTACCCAAAATGACCTTAGGTTTGGGTTCCACACCGAAATCAGAGGGAAATTTTTCTTCTGCTATGGCTCACTTTCTTTCTAAAGTATGTGTAAGCATTTCTTTCGTGAACTTATGATACTTTCAGGTAGATGCCAACAACTTTTCCTTGAATGAGTCTTTCTCCGGGTTTCCTCAGGACTTATTTGGTCAACGCTAGCGTAGTAACTTGGAATTTGGCGGTTGGCAGTTGTGTTGCCCTTAAGGATTCCCTTGTGTCCACATTTTATGTGAGCCTTCTTAAGCAGACGATTCCTTACAGAAATGACTCAGCCTTTTGCTGCTTTTTTTTACTGTTTAATGTATGTTTGCCTGTGCTCCGCCCTCAGGTAATCCGTGTGAGTGCCAAAAAGCGCACAGGTGCTGACAACTTTGTGACTGCCATGAGGAAAGCACTTGCTGCTCACTACGGCACCAAGCCAGTGGGACTCGGTGGTGCTTTCGTGCTTGCAAAAGGAAAAGCAAAGCTCCACATCATGGTAAGCCTGTTTTGTTACTTTAGCATTGCTTGTGCCTTTTTCAAACCAGCGCATTATTGGGCTTGGTTAAAACACGTTGGCGGGCTAGTTGGTTAGAATCCACGGTAGAATGTATAAGCGCGACTGAATGAGGACGTAGAAAGAAACAGACACAGTGCTTCACTTTCAACCATAGATTTTATTTTCACACGCATCGATAACTATATAACATGCGAGCGGAAACAAACGTAACAGCAAAAAAGAACATTCAGCGGTGCATTTCGACGAACCGTACACGTGTGCAAGGCATGGGGAAAACATGTACTGCAATGGTCACAACGATAAACCGAGGAATTGTATCTCCTTTTCAGATAGCGACACCGAAGGCTTGCTTACGCATTTTTGCATGTTCTACCCAACATCGCAAACAATTTGTAGCCTGTACTCATAACGTTGTCTATGCCATTTCACTTTCGTCCGGAAGAACGTATGTTGATCAAACCAGCAGATGCATCAATGAGAGATGAAAAGAGAATCGATATAACATCACTAGGGTAATCTCAGGTCATTTGGGTATTCACTGCCGAGATTGTTCCTGCAAGCCCATGTTTGAAAGCTCTTCTATTCTGTATAAGGCTCATAGTAGGATGACAAGGGAGATGGTGGAGGCCTACGAGATTGCAAAATTAGAGCAAAAGTGGGCTCTGACCTGACTGTGCTACGTGACGTGCACCGGCTTTGTCCTGCATGAATGGTAGGCAAACACAGATTGTGCACTTTGTTGCATTCAATACGAAGTTCAATACAAAGCACATCTAGCCAGGATCTTCTTAGAGTTACTGAATGCTGGATGTGTTAGTATTCCACGCTCAAGAAAAGATTGGCACGAAAAAACGGGGACGAGAAAGACAAACACAAATTGCACTCATTTGTGTTTTTCTTTCTTGTCCCTGTTTTTTGCACCATTCTTTTCTTGACCAGGATTGACTGGGAGTGAGTACGCACTGGCGCACATACCTTGTAGATGCTAACTGCTATTCATTGAGAATCACAGTAGGCAAAGCGCACATGTGGTGTAGGATTGTTTAGCGTAGTTTAAGGCTAGTTGAGTGTTCCAGACTAATCAAAATTAGCGTGAACCAATGGCTACGACACCCTCACAAACAGTGTGGCCAAAGTTGCATCGCTACATCGGCACGCGCGGCCGTGCATGAGCATGCAATAGTCGGCTCACGCATTTTGATTGATGTCAGCTATTGGCCAATAGCAGTCGTGTACGGGAAGCTGTTATATGACTAAATGTGGCAGTCCCAAAAAATACGAGGAGAAGGCTTCTATTGAAAAGAGAGTGTTTGAGAAAAAGATGGCTTCATGCTCTACTTGTAAGCCCCACCTCACGCGCTGTGCACGAGTGTGAAATTAGCCTGAGATGTCTATAGCAATGTATGCTATTTGCGGAATCTGTTTCTTCGCCTAGCTCGACGGGTGGCTCACAATTCCTTTAAGGCACCTTGGCTGGTTCTAAAGCTCTAGGCAGTGCGTAACAAGAGAGATAAAATGGGAGAGTATGAAGGATCACTGACACCCACTGTGGTAGCTCAGTGGCTGTCATATTGCGCCTCTGAGCTCAAGGCCGTGAGTTCGATCCTGATGGGGACGAAATATGAAAAAAAGATCACTGCCACTTCCAGTCCATGAAGATGGTCGAACAGCGAAGTCGTGTTAGTTACACGAAGTGTTACACCATGAAAGTATAACTTATCCAGCAGTTTATATTGTAAATCTTTTGTTTCACAATTATTTCACCTAATTTTCGCTTTTGCATGCTTTAGGAGCGCTGCCGTTTAAACTCGGCATCTTTGGCATGCAGCTTGGGGTCGGCCCTACGACAATGAGACCGTTCACAAGCCAACTCTAGCTGGCACTCGCAGTAGGCAGCATCTTCCTCATGAGTATGCACTACTCGTGGTCTTCCCATAGTTGTAGCTGAAATGGAATGTGTGGAACCACTAATCCAAAGTTCCGTATATTGGGCGCAAGGCCCACAGCTGGAGATGTAGGCACTGCAATTGTTTAGACGATTGGTTGGATTGGCAAGAAGTGCCGATAGCCTTGCGCTCCTAGTATCGCATTTCAATTGCTGGGCACTGTTCGTTGGCCGCGCACCGCCAGCATAACATTTATTTCTTTCGCGGCACGGTGGAATCAATCGTCGACAAATTCGATGCTGATCTGGCTTGATCACCGAAAATGCACCGTGTGACAACCGTATAAGATTCGCATGTAAGATGGCACTCACACGGGCGTAAAGGGGTCACTCCAACCCCGTTTCTTCTGTTGAGCTCTTCGTTTCCTCTACCGCTAGGTCAGATGGCCCCTTTTCAGTGAAGTCCAACAACGACACAGGGTCTGCATAAACAACTTTGCTGTAATATGCTTGTGTACTTAGATTTAGGTGCATGTTAAAGAACTCCAAGTTATCAAAATGAATCCGAAGTCCCCCGCTACCTTGTGCCCTATAATCACATCGTTCATTTAATGTCGTGTTGCGCCATGTCATCTTGCTGTATCGCCAGAACTTTGCTTACACGCGTTCCCGCAGTGCGTGGGACCTGCATGAATTTTGTCACTACTGCAAACTTTCTTCCCAAATGAAAGCATTTGCCTTTTGAACTGTTGGGTGACCCTTGGCTTCTCTCTCTTGTGTCATGCGCCGAATGCTATGCAAGTTGGAAGAACTCATCCAATGTATAATGGTGCACATAGCCTATTCCATAGAGCACTGGACTTGAGTTGCAGTGGTCCTGGGTTCAGTTCCAGGTTTGACCGATGGTGCAGCGTTTTCGCGACATTGCTTTTCTGCAGTTTGCAACATTGTGACTGGCGAAGACCTCTGTTTGGCGAGACTTCGCAAGACCTTGAAAGGTCAAACCAGGCCCTTTGAGAATAGTAGAGACTGCGCGGCTCAACAAAACCGGGATTGAAACTTTGCTGATGCTGTCTGAGCTGGATGTGCAGCGTGTTGGGCTAGTTGTGTTCCATTCATAAGTTCGAGCGCATGAATGTGAGGATAAAATGGACACGACAAATGCTCTGTGGGCATCTCATGCTTAAGGATGACTATGAAGCTGTGCAGGGGTTTGACTTATGCTGCAACTTGGGCATTGGGGAAACGGAAAAATGGAAAGTTCTGCATTCAGTCACTTGGCATTTTGTCCGCTAATAACCTTTCTTCTTCTGTATGTGTAAAAGTAGAAAGAGTTTAGTGTTTTTGTTTATACTCAGCATCCCCTTAATCTCCTCCTGTTCACTTTTCAGCCAAAGTTTTCCACAGCGCCGCTGCTAACGAATGAAGCCATGAACTGCTGGCTCAAATTCTTTGAGATGGAGGCCCCCTTGGTATGCCTCAGTGTGTTTGTCTCCCATGACCCGGTAAGTGTCTTCTTTATGCAAGATTTGCGGTTTGTAATCACTGCATGAAGTGCATGGACGGATCAAGAAATGTCACTCCAATCAGCAACAATTTCTCCTGCTCACACAGTCAAACATTGATATAGTGAAGTCACATTTGGAGCAAAATTCTGTTTGTTTATCCAATATTCATTATAAAGAACAAACAAAAATCGGTATCAACATGCATTCAAGTTCGTTAAACAGAATTGTGCAAACCGCTTCAGGCAAACCAAATCTTTTTCTTGAGATGAGCTCTGTCTCCTTTGCATTGGTGGTGCAAGTAATCAGAGCACATATATTTTTAGAAAAAGAAAAGGCTTCTAATCAGTGACCAAGTCTAAAGCTAATTGACGTTCCGCAACCTGTACGGGTTTGTTGTTCAGAATGTGAACAAGGAAACCATAATATTGGTTTCGAAACGCAAGATAACTTTAATATGCTGCCTGACTGAACAGTTTAGTTTTTTTTTAACTTGTAGCAGCACGGCTATCACCTTCAGAGCCGGCAAAGGAGAAGTGGGCTCAGGAGCATAGTGCTCGAGAAAAGAACACGCTGGTGTGCTCGACCTGAGTGGCTGTGGTATCGGCCGCTCCCGGGATCCCACGGCACCATGGCTGGCCGGCCTAATTAAACAGTGGTCACGGCGTCTACATCTTCGTGCCACCGGCCCCGCAAATCGATCATGTCTGGGTCAAGAATTTGAGTGGTCACTTGACCTTCAAAGATCATACTCTAGTTTTATGCATTTCCTGAAAGTGCATTCGAACCCTGAACGTCCTTGCTATGCAAATGTAAATGACATGAGATGTGCTATGCTCCTTTGTAATCGCCCGACATTCAGAAAATCCTTCTCGCTGCGTGTTAGGAGACTTAGTGAAGAAATGGGTGTTTTTGTTCTACAACACCGTCCGAAGACCCCAGCAAGGACATTAGTGCCATGGGACTGGGCTATCGTAGACTATGACACATCATTCGTAGACGTCTTGAAGCACGCTCCACGATAATACATTTGTATGCACATTATAAAACTGCAAGCGAAATATTCGTGCACGGAATTTTACATGGATGCATTAAAGACGTATCGGGCATGTCCTATGCTGCGGTTGGACCATCAATTTTAGAATCAGACATTCTGCACCCACTAACCAGCATTTTTATGGCTGAAGCCTACGTGTCATTGTCAGCTATAAAGCAAATTATGCAAATAAATTTAGAGCAGGCAATTATATTCACAACCTCATTAATTGTAGTTAAAGCTTTAATGTCGCTACAAAAGCACTGAAATCCTGTAATAATTGAACTATATTCGTTTCTGTGTGCCATTTATGCAGCTGAACTACATATCATAATATGCTCAGTTCCTGGCTACAGAGCCGTTGAGGATAGTATGCTTGCCAATGAACTTGCTACAAGTCACAGCAACTAGAACTCGCAACAATCCCATAGCTGTCACAGCTATAAATTTGTAACCTTTCCTGTGGAGGAGACTGAGAAAGTATTGGTAACACCTTTCGTACATTAAAAATTCTAAAAATCTTCACTTAATTAAACCAGAGTTAGGCATTTGGCCATCAACAATGAAATTGCGGGAAGCTGATGTCCTCTTAACTCGTTTGAGAATAAAAAATTAGGCTGAAAAAATTTGCAGCATTGTCTTCTTGCTTGTTTGCATTAGGGTCAGTTGTCAGGCTCTTTTGGTTAAAAAGTCTATTAGCTCAATTTTTGTAATTGCTAGTCTGATTGCTACCTCAAGTCATTTTAAGATGTGTGCCTTTTTGGTGAAAGCACTCTGAAAGAAGTTAATGAATTTTTGCATCTTCTCTATATTTTAAGAACCTTTGGATGCATATTCTGGAACACCATTATTACCAAACTGCTATTGTGTGTTTTTTGCTGTGCGGCATACTTCTGTTTATGTTGTGCTTTGCTCATCTGTTTTTGGTTGTGTTTGCTGTCATGTGCAGGGCTGGGATCTTCGAATTGAGCACACTCACTGCTTTAGCGACCACAAGCAAGGTGGACACTACCATTACGACACTACACCTGAAGATGTTGAATACTTGGGCTACTTTAACGTTGCCGAGTGTATGTTTCGAATTGATGCACCTGCGTCAACACACCAGATAGGCAGGGATTAACATGCTTCTTGTTGGATGTGCCTTCTTTTCATAAGTGCTTTATTGAAAGCTATTATGGGAGAAAATTTGAAAAGAAAATGCATAGCTGCTTTCTCTAGAATGTTATATGTCTTTGTCACATGGGCAGTTTCGATCCTTATTGCAGTCACTTGGCACTGTTCTCGTTGAGTTTAACTAAAGCATAATGTGTGCACTGGTGCAACAGATGGGAAGCCAAGCGCGCTTGAAAATGACGCATAGCAATGTTCCACTAGTGTGGAATTCAGATTCAGATTTTATTGATGCGATAAGTTTATACATATTTGGATGGGTGTCACATACAAGAGGACCCATAGTCCGAGACTGTGCGGGCATCTCTCCTACAGATTGAAGTTTGATCCATGTATAATAACTCGAGCTTGATCTACACTGTCCATGTGACAAGAACCTATAGTCATTGCACTAATTTGCTTTCAGGTAGTGTTCACAAGTGTTTATTGAGACATGACATAAAGTTAAAAAATTTACTGTAGCCCCTGACAAGTCAAGAATGAAGGTCTCGCGGGATCGAATCCCGGCCACGGCGGCCGCATTTCGATGGGGGCGAAATGCGAAAACACCCGTGTACATGTACTTAGATTTAGGTGCATGTTAAAGAACTCCAGGTGGTCGAAATTTCCGGAGTCCTCCAGTACGGCGTGCCTCATAATCAGAAAGTGGTTTTGGCACGTAAACCCTATAATTATTATTTAATGAAGGTGAGGCCTATACAACAAGGTGTGTCTCTGCGCCTCTGCATGCTTCCGGAAAATGCAGTTCTCTTGCAGATCATGCAGGCGTGAAGAATAGGTTGCTCAGCAACAGTTGACATTTCACAATCGTGCTCCAATTGCACAAAGATCTAGCATTAGGAGATGTAGGGACAAAGACAGCACACTGCACAAACTATATGCAGATAACATGGAGGACATTGAAAACTGTTGTAAGAGACTCTGAGAGTGATTATCCTGTACTCCGGTAAATAAAGTCCTCCTTGCCAATCTCCTCAAGAGTGCGAACATCTGCATGCTTTGGCTAAATGAAATGCATCAAGGAAGGTGCAGGGCCCAAGCTTAACCTGTTTACAGGCGTGAATACTCCTTGCACCTAAAGCAAGGAAACCTCCTCCCCTCACACCAGGGTTGATCTTGGCAGCCAGAGCCCAAAGGTGATGAAATCCGAAAATGCTCGAGTATCAAGCTGTGGATACAATGTTAAAGAAGCCCTGAAACACCTTTACTTAAAAAGTGAGCAACATGCGGGAGTGTGAGCAGTGCTTTTCAAGAAGCATATTTGGGATTTTTTTTTTTCTGAAACGTAATATGAGTGGAGGGATAGAGTGCAGTGCTTACTTGGAGGTTCCCTGCTTCATGCAGCGAAATACCGTATTTACTTGCATAATGAATGCTCTCGCACAGTGAACGCTGCCCCTACTTTTCCAATGAAGAAGGGTGTTTTTTCTTTTCCCTGCATAATGATCGCACCCTGAACTTGCTGCCGTGAAGTAGGAGACACACGGTACGATCTGGTGGGTGCAATTGTGTTCGACACCTTGTCGAATGCCAAATCGTACCGTGGCTCCTACTTTTATTGCAATAGCAATTATATGGATGCTCCAGGTGCATTTTTGCTGTCGCCGCCGAGCGCCGCACTGTGTAGGTGTGAGAGGGGAGCTGACAAGCACGGCTCAATCTCGCGCACGGTCTTTCGTCGCACTAAAGGCCCTGGGGAGGGGGAACGGATGGCGGTGTTGTACTCTGACAGCAACTGCGTATTGCACGACCACGTCCAAGGTGTGCCGACGATCGCAGTTAAATCTCCTGCGTTACAGGCATGAGGTTGCGGGATCAAATTCCAGTCGCGATGGCTGCATTTCGATGAGGGTGAAATAAAAAACCTCTGTGCACAAGTGCATTAGGTACACACGAAAGAACCCCAGGGGGTCAAAATTTATCCAGAGTCTCCCACTACAGCATGCCTCATAATCAGATTGTGGTTCTGGCACATAAAACCACCGAATTCAATTAAATATTTTCCTCACCGTGTTGAAAAGGTGTTTCATAGGCCCTTAAGAACCCTTGAGGTGAAAATAAGTAGCGTTCTGCCGTGGCATCTCTTACATCTCTGTGATGCTTTTGGATGTTAAAGCCCCTAAATAACAATGGTAGTCCCCCACAAGAGTCAGAAGGTTTATGTTATGGCAGACCCTTTGTAAGGAAAAGGTAGGGCCAGGGATGGCAATGAAGATGGACCATAGTAGAGAATTTGGCAAAGTAATAGCTGGTGCATTTGTGCGTGTTCTCTGTGAAGGGCACTTGCTGCTGCGTTCTTGACTTGTCAGTTGCTGTCGCCAAGTCATGCTTGTTGACAGGCGCAGTTTCATAGTTCAAATGACATTATGCAAGTACAGCACACCTTTGAATAATGCAATGCTTCTAGGTGAGTGCTGGATCATGTGAGGTGCCTTTCCTGTTATATCACTTTTGACATCTCGAGGGCTTTTTATTATGTTGGGCCCTACTTTACATTTTGTCGCTCGCAGCAGGGACATCTTGACAGCTGAATAATACCTACCTTTTGCCACTGACATGAAAAAAAAATTTTTTTTTTGTGAGCCAGCTTACTTATAAATGTGCTTATAGAATTGCATAGTGCAACGATAATTACAAAAATAGGGACATTTAAGATATGACAACCACTGTGCCATTTGAATGACTAAATGTGTGATTTGCAATGCATATGTTATGTCAGTGGTGACAAGAACACTCGAACAGAAATACATCAGAGTATGTCATATCATGTCTGTCCTCTTTCAGAGGTTGCTGAAATAATAAAGGTCTTTCTATATTTTGTGACACTTTATGCTAAATTATGTAGTAATGACAGTATTGCTGGTCTGACGTAGGTACTGTTATGCCACTTCTTTAGGAGAGGAAAGAGCAGGAAAAGTTAAAATTTGGCAGCAAAGTTTTAAATTATTTCATGGTGGTTGATATACAAATATGCAAAGTCCTGTTGCATTTAATAAAAGTTATTGGCACCTCATCAATTTAGTATGAGCAAATTTCATTCAATGCTCTCACAACAGATGCAAATAAACCCAACTATGAAACCAGTCAAATCCTGCAACGAGCTTCATGTCTCTGACACTTGATGTAAGGTCCATGTACTCCTTACAGAAGGTGGAAATAGGGTCCAAAATTAAATTTTCTTAGTCTGCACTAAGTTTTGTGCACATAATTTTGTAGCTAATTAGGAACTTTGCTCGTGCCTATGCTGAAGCGCATAAAGTGACCCTGAAGCATTCTTCTTTGCATTTTCATTGCATCACCAACGGTGTAATTTGTCAACTCTCATTCACTTTCTCATTTCTGAAACAGACACAATAAGAAAGTACACTGTGGTCGCTTATTATTGGCCGATATAACGGGCAATACGGTGAACGTGAAGAGCAACTACAGCACCATAAATAATTACTTATGTTCCAGTTACAGGGCAGAAAAAGAAACAACAGCTCTGATTTGCAACTAAGTTTATTAATATGATGGAAGAGACTTTATGACAGTTTTTTGACCGTACTGCTACTACAGTTTTGTAGCTCTCGGCTTGTTTCCCCCGTGTTTGCCATTCACTGTTCCTTGACAAAGCTTTGTAAAGGGTCATCATTTTTGCAGTCAAAATGTCTGCTATGGTATTGTCTTATGTGCATGTGTATAGTGATTCCAGATGCTCTATAATGTGTTTCTTTCACTGTCCTGCCCTTGTAATTATCTCCAAGTATGAATGGCAAACAATTTGCCCAACCATTCATCATTTTGCCATCAATAACTGCTTCAGGGCACTTTTAAATCGGTTGAGCGTTTGATAAAATGCCTTGTGGAATTCATCTAGTGCAGTAAACACTCGCCAGTATTGCGGTCTCATCTACAGCACAAGTGATTTGCTGCACAAAAATTTTTCTATGAGTAATAAATGCATTTGGCAGTGTGTTTGTATCGCATTACTGATACAATTTCTTGTTCCTTGCCCTTTCTCTACGGTTTTCTGCTTAGTTGATGTCATTTCTTTTTGTGCATGTATAGTGCTTATAATTGAACTATACCGTGAATGACGCTTTGCTTTTATTTCTAAGTAAGCTTAAACTAAATGAGTGATATAATTGTGGCAGCCTGATTGACCAGCTTTATTTGGTGTTTGCTGAAACAAATTATTGCTTCTACTGATTGTTAGCTCTGCTATTGCTGCCGTGTGAAAGCTATGTGCCACCTCCTAATACATTTACTGTGTGTACACAGTGCCACACATTTTTCTTTTAAGATGTAGCATCACTTCACCATGATACTCATCTGTGAAGCAGGCCATGACAGCCCAAAACAAAGGAATAAATTTATCCATAAAAAGTGGTTTTGTTGTCTGCTTAAGGGGAGAATTCCATGAAAGCGATGGTTGCTTGGAGCTTCAGTTATACCATTACAGCTAGACTAGCATGGTGGGCCTCTCTTAATAAGGCTGCACCAGATTTGAGGCCCAGCACTGGGGTATGAATGGCACACATTTTTTTTATTTCACAGCTGTTATATATTGGGACAGCGCTATTGTATTTGGATGACAGAGCAAAGAACATAGACAATTGTGTCGGGTAGCAGCCATTTTGATGACAAGTGTGCTCGCGAGCCAGTATCACTCGGTGGCTTGTTACATTAGAAAGTAAAATACAGGGGTCTTTAGTGATGAGAAAGTTAGCTGTTTGCCTAGTACTGCGCTATTATACACAGAAAAACGCCTATGGGTATTTAACGGGCAAACTTCATAGCTGGGAAAAAAAATTATTTACTGTGGAAACCAATTTGGCTCTTTTTGTAGCACTCTGCTGCTCTGATGTGAATGCCAAATTTTCAATTCAATACCCCTCCACTTCATGCATTGACTCATCCTCCGCTTATCGTTACATTTCCTACGGCTCCTGTAAGTCTGTATTATGTGTGTGTATAATTTTGAATCTGAGTGTCTTCCACCGTTCCTTTAAATTCATGACTCAAGCTTAAAGGGACACTAAAGCGAAACAATAAATCAGTTTAGACTAATGAAGCATTATTTGAGAATCCTGTAGGCAGTCATTTCAGAAAAATAGTTTGATTATTACATGAGAAAATGAAGGTCCAAGTATCAGTATTTGAATTTCGCGCCGAAACCCCAGCGCCGTTACGTCAGCGCGACGTCAGGGATTCCAAAGTATGTTTTCGCATTTGGGTCGCGTTGGCTGAATAAAGGTTCCGGAAACTTGCCATGTTTAATAGTTGGTTCCCTTAGAACACAATGTAGTCAATCTGTACCGCTATATATAATTAGTAGGCCCTAAAAGATGCCATCAAAATCCAAGACGTCACAGCCCCAGGTGCAGGAACTTAAGTAGGCGTCGCCAGCCGTATTTCGTTGTTGCGCTTTTTCTGGCTTGCCAAACGTCTTGTCGTTTTAAGAGTGGTGTTTTTGGTGTTGTAGAATGGTAATTTACTGATGCAGAAGAAATCATTTTTCACTTTAGTGTCCCCTTAAAGTTATGTTTACTTGCCTGCATATGCTTTGTGACTTGCACCAGTGCACTTTTGACTTGCTGCTCGCCGACATCATTTTTGCAGTCAAAATGTCTGCTATGGTAGAGCATTTTTTGTAAGAAATATTGTGGAAGCTGGCGCATGGAATTTACGTATTTGGGTACTTTGACTTTATGCTTTCTGAATAGGAAAGGAAGCACATGCACTGATATCCATACAGAGCCTTGTAATGTTTTGTTAGGGTTTGTTAGAACACTGAACAGTGCTGCACACTTCACACCTACCTTAAAGCTGACGTATAAGCTACCACAAAATGGCTACTAAGCCCTGCATTATAAAGGCTTCATTTCTACCCATGCCGCGAGGCTTCAGCAAAGAGGCGCAGACACATATTCAAACAATGGTGACAGGTTTTGGTTGCTGGCCAAATGTCGGAAATCTGTTGGGCAACATTTGCCATCTGCATCAGGGCATTTGCTGGAGGTGCACTGTTGATGCCACCATGGCGCACTTATGGAGCTGTCCAGGCTCATGCAGAGGTACCCATGCCAAGGTTCTGTGCCAACCAAAAAATACTAGAAGGAGCAGGCAAAACTGAGTAATTGTTGTGCCAAAAACTAAATTTTATATAAATGAACTTTAGGAACTTCAGCTCGGGTGCCTATGAAGACGCGGGCCAGATTTGAGCGTCGTACATTTAGGCCTCTTGGTCAAAGTGGTGTGTCGACGGCAGTCATTCGTCTTTGCCTTCCCGGTTCTCGCTGACCTGAACTGCAGGTCGCCTCTTGGTGACTGCGCCGGATGCTGGATGGTGTGGGAGTTCGAACGATGGTAGGCGTATCTGAAAGCGACGCGAGTGTTAGGGCACAGCATAGATGAAAGGATACTGTTTCATATATCGCAGTAATTAATTTCTGTGGAAATTTGCAAGGTGAAAGAAGTTAAGTTCAAGCGCAATTCCTGCTACATATACTTAGTGCAAAGATTATATTTGTAGCATTGTGGTACTATCTTTCCATTTCGCCTCAGACTTCAGTAGACAGACTTGCGAACAAATTAACCTTAAAAATCTGCTATGTTATAGCAGTTGGGCTTTATGCGAAACGTCAGGTCGATGCTGATGACTGCGATGACAACGCAAATTCGCCTGGAGTGCCCATATAACTGCTGTCGCAATAAAAAGACTTAGGATGGGTACTTGAAGGGACAATCTTGAAGCCTAGTGATAAAAAGAAATTGATTATTGTCAGTGTAAGCGAATAACCCGAACGAGCGAGCCAACGAATGTTTTCCTTGCCGAGCAGTTCACAAAGCTACACGTAGCAGTCCCCCTCTTTGCAACTCGTTTGTATGAGCACGAGCTCTTTTCCTTAGTGCCTCTGCATCGCAAGTACGATCACCGACTATCAACTGTCGCCAACCACGATGGGCGAAAGAGGCTAAGGATGCTTTTCACTTTAAGATGTATACGTTATAAAAAGGAAATGCTCGTAGGAAATGAGCCGGCCCTCACCACGTGACATGCAACTAGTAATGCACGCGGAGAGTATGGCATAGAGTAAAGTGGGGGGTGATGACTCAGTGTGATAAAGGCCTCACTATAAGAAGCTGTAATGGGATACAACTTGAAAAAACAGTAGTTGGCAACCAAGGCACACGGACCGTGCGGGGTTGTTACTCCGCCAGCCAATCACAGAAGCAAACAAAATGGTCGTCATGCGACCATTTCAATATGGTGTCACACTTGATACCTCCGGAGCGTCTGCTATGCTTCAAGAGTCTTTTCATCGGCGGAAGCGATGAGGTGTGCAACAGGCATTGACAAAGTGTATGGAGTCTGAGCATTTCACCCTTCAAAAGTCCGCAGTACAATTTGTTTCACTGCTTACCCCATTTTACTCGTGAAACTTCACTGCCAACTGAAGTGAAACGTGACAATAGTTGCAGTGAAGCAAGCGTTTTATTTCAGTTCAATGAAGAATTAAGCTTTCACCGTTCCACTATAATAGACGAGTGAGAACGTACAGTATTATGCGCTTATAATTTTATTTTTGTGGTCACCGCCTTATTGAGGTAACAGGGAAAGTTAGAAGTACGAACTATTTGCAGCCTCGCGGAGGAACAGTGGTTGGCGGTTCGTGAGCGGGGCTTCACTGCAGACTTGAGTTGTATCCGACTTATACAACGAACCAAATATTGTCTTGAAAGGTCCGGCAACTATGCAGGGACTACTTCCCTAAAGGCAACGCGCCGATAGATCCCCATAGAGAAAGAGGAATGGCGTCAGAGGAGGTTGGCTTGCAGATGCTAGTTGTCCGATTGCTTGCTGTTGATCATTGCTGCATTCCGCCATATTGTCACATTTAAATTTCACCATCTTGCCAGCTCTGGTTGGCCGACGGAGCGATTACCTACGTCCTGATTGGCCCGAAAAAGCAAAAACGGCAAAATTCTTCAGTACTCAAAATGGCGTTTCATGGCGCAAAGTTATGGTGACCGGGCGATGGGCGCCTCGATCGCTGCAGGATGAAGCTTACCCGTATTAGGGACTGATCTAGTTAAGGTCTGCCGCACGCCATTTGATCGCGCTGCCGCAGAATTAATCATCAGCAGCAGCAGCCTGGCTACGCCCACTGCAGGGCAAAGACTTCTCCCATTTTTCTCCAACTACCCCGGTCATGTGCTAATTGTAGCCATGTTGTCCCTGTAAACTTCTTAATCTCATCCGTCTGCCTAACTTTTTGCCGCCCCTGCTACGCTTTGCTTCTCTTGGAATCCAGTCTGTAACCCATAATAACCGTCGGTTATCTTCCCTCCTCATTACATGCCCTGTCTATGCGCATTTGTTTTTCTTTGTTTCAACTAAGATGTCATTAACTCGCGTTTGTTCCCTCACCCAACCTGCTCTTTTCTTATCCCTTAACGTTACACCCATTATTCTTTTTTCCATAGCTCGTTGCGACGTGCTCAATTTAAGTAGAACCCTTTTTGTAAGCCTCCAGGTTTCTGCCCCGTACGTGAGTACTGGTTAGACACAGCTGTCATACACTTTTCTCTTGAGGGATAATGGCAACCTGCTGTTCACGATCTGAGAATGCCTGCCAAACGCACCGCAGCTCATTCTTATTCTTCTGATTATTTCACTCTCATGATCCGGATCCGCGGTCACTACCTGCCCTAAGTAGATGTATTCCCTTACCACTTATAGTGCCTCGTTACCTATCGTAAACTGCTGTTCTCTTCCGTTCTGTTAAACATTACTTTATTTTTCTGCAGATTAATTTTTAGACCCACCCTTCTGCTTTGCCTCTCCAGGTCAGTGAGCATGCATTGCAATTGGTCCCCTGAGTTACTGAGCAAGGCAATATCATCAGCAAATCGCAAGTTACTGAGGTATTCTCCACTAACTCTTATCCCCAATTCCTGAACCACTCATCCCGATCCACGCAGGCCCTCGGCGTGGCGCATAGGCGTTACTGAAATAATTACATTTCTGAAAGTAAAATACGTCAGAAAACTTATAGAGTACAGCTTACAGTGCACAACCAACAAACATGATAGCGTCGGATTGTAATTTGAATATATATACCAGAAAACATAGTTCTGTTACGCGGAAGCTCAAGCACAAACGCCATTTTCCAGCTGTCGTTTGAGGTCTGTGCTATAGGAGTGGTGCGTCTCACTCGGTTCCTTGCAACACCATCGAGATGGCGCTCGCTTCCGCGCATCCGTGGCAACGGCAGCGCCCGCCGTGGGAGGCAAACAAAGAAAATAATCAGAAAGCTCCCGTTCGTGCTTCGCCGTCAGCGTTTCGAAGAAAACATTACGGTTGCATAAGCTGTAGATGCCGGGAAGCGTGAGAAGCAATGAGGGACCTTTTAATGCCATCGCGTTCCAATCTTAAAGGCGAAGCTTAAGCGCACTCCAAAGTTTTGACCACACAGTAAAAACCGCAAGACCGACACCTGGCTGAAGTGCATCGTATTGATCGGTGCACCTGATGGACTAAACACGGTCTAAATTGGTTTAAATCTCTCGCTTTAAGTTATCGGTGTCAGTAGCTTCTACAGGCTGTTAGTTTTTCTTGTGGCGTTTTTTTCTTCTACCGACCGCTGCCGTTGAATCCTGTCGCGCAAAAGGGGTCAAGTCATGCAGAAAAATGCCCACGTATAGCCTACCTGCTGTGCGTCCAGTGGCAGCTCCCGTTCGAACGCGTCACCCAGCAGCGGCGGGGGGTCCAGCGTGGCTACCGGTCGGCGGTGCAGTCTGGTGCGCACCGACTCGCTGATCCAGGACAGGCAGTCGGAGACGCCACACGAGGCGGTCGTGGCCGGCCTGAGCTGAACCCAGCGGTAGTACGTGCTGCGCATGGACGTCGAACAGCGAGTGTGGCGTGCGCCTCGATCGGTTAATTGTCGCTACGATTTCAACGTTATGTTTATTCTTTTGCCACATAAGTTTGACATTTTCCTCGAGGTATCCCGCAGCCTTCCGTCTCACGGAAGCTACGTCATTGTCCGACAGGGTTCAACACAAGACAGCGCCCGTATAACGGACAGGGGTATTTTTAGACAGTTTTAGTATAGCGTACGCTATACCATTGCGTACGCTAAAAAATAGCGGGTCGTCACTGCTCATGCGCTGAACGCTAAACGAAATAGCGGGTATAGCGGGCGTACGCAACGCAAACGAGTTAGCGTTAGCGTTTTGGGGGGTTTTGTGGAGTTTGCGAGAAACATGGCGGCGGTCCCGGCTGCCCGCTTCGAATTGAATTTGGCGTTGCTTTTGTAAAACGCACTTCGTTCGTAGCAAATGTCTGTGTAAACGGCTTTCGCTTAGTCTCAGGCCGCTTCGACGACAGAGTATTATGGATAACCTCGTGGTGTTTTCCAGATCGCTTTTCGTTTCGAACGAGTCGAAGCCTAACGAAAGAAACGTTCGAGATGTCAGCGCCACCTATCGCTACAGGCGCGAAATAGCCGCAACGACGGCATATGGCCTCTGAGGTCCGAACATATCACCGGTGTAGAAAACCTGCGCTGCTTAGCGTACGGTATTTCATAGCGTGTAGCGTACGCTATAGTTACGTACGCTAGCGCCGGTCACCGACTCCGTTATGTACGAAATTACACAGAAAAAGAAAAAAAAACGCCACATAAATATTCTTAGTGCAAGAAAAGTATGCCGTCAAGCGCATGATTACTTTTATAAGCCGAATTACTTTACTCTTTCTCCCATGTTATAGTGAAAAGTTCGCTTTGGCTCTTTAGCCTGTTTTCGGACTCGCACTTTCTCCACTGAGAGGATTTGCTCTCGCTCGTTCGAGTTGCGGCGTGCGTTCCTCGCCGTACGTCTGTCGTAGCTCTTTGAGATGCACGTGCTTTCGCTCCAGAGCTTTGTGGCGTTTGAAAGTCTAGATGCCGTGGCGACGTTGTGTCGCGCTTCTCCACAGCGCTTCGGCTTTCGGTACGTGCCAGGCCGCGTATGTCTCCGAAGTCCGCGGCGCGTCTCTTTTCGAGGTGAGCCGAAGTGTGCCATTCTTACATGGGCACGTTTCAGTGTCATACACTTGCGAACCTGTTTGCGACTATTTTCGTTGTTCATATTGCACTCAGTGGTCGGAGCCTCTACAGCAACCTAGGCTGTTATCTAGCAGAAGTGTACTCTTGTTACATGGGCACGTTTCAGTGTCATACACTTAATTCCGAACCTGTTTGCGACTACTTCCGTTGTTCATATGGCACTCAGCGGCCGGAACTTCCACCGCAACCTACGCTGTTATCTTGGACGTTGTCAAGTTCCTCCAGTTTGTCAAATTCTGTAATGGGGACGCTTTGAGCTGATCGGAGGGGCCGTACACCAGCCCCGTGGGCCAATCAGAGTTGACGAGGTGGCAAATTCGACAATATGGCAGAATTGATAAATGTCCACAGCAATACCCCTAGATTGGTTCAAAAATTAAGTTTTTTTCCCCGTCTTCCGACAATACCGGATGTAGCATCGCTGCCAACCTAAAACTTCCGTTTGTCCGAGTGGATTGTCCACCAGCGACTAGGACGGCTCAACTTTTTTGGCAAATGGGCAAGATATTGCGGGGCATTGTGCATAGTGCGAAGAGCCGTGAAGATAGCGGTTGAGGAACGGCGGAATAAACGACTGCGATGGTTGGCGTAACGTCTTGAGAGGCATGGCGAGATGCAAAGTGAAGAATTGCTGGTGTTTAAGTTTGTGAAACTACACTTTGGATCGTGAGTAAAGGGTGGGCCTTATATAGTAATTGTCCCATTTAGCGAAAAACTAAATCGACAGTGTGTAAACAAACGTATGTGCTTGCAAACAAAACCTTCATAAGGGGTAAAAACTATTCCGGGATCTTTCAGTTATCTCACAGGCCGCACAGCTCTCTCTCTCTCTCTCTCTCTCTCTCTCTCTATATATATATATATATATATATATATATAAATACATATATATATATATATTTTGCGATGTATCTGCAAGGCGATCAAGAAGCGCCGAACCATATGGCGAGAGCGCGCCCGATCAAAAGCGTCTTCTTCATCGACGCTCCTTTAGAGGAATAGGGCAGTTACAATATACATGTATATGATAGGCATCGCCTGTGAAGTTTCCGGCGAGGCGCGTAGGTACGTGAATTGTATCGCTCCTTAAAAGGTAAGGCTGTGAGCTGTCGCATGGCTTTCCTCTGACACGTGCTAGCTTATAGCACATACAAGTGCCACGCTTGGGATTACTTAAAGCGCACCTGAATGAATGTATGCTAGCGTTTTTACGTTTTTGCATCGAAATGCGGATGCCAAAGCCGTCACTAGGTCCCCAGACCTTGCATAAGATCTCCAGACCTCAGTCAGCGCGGCAGCTGGTGTGGTAAGCAAGAAGTGCTCCAGGCTTAACCGTAGCGTGGTGTGCCAAGACAGAATGTGTCGAAAGGTTAATTAATCTTCTTGCTATTCTTCTCACTCGTTACTGTGCCGATGCTGATAGCTGCACGTGTAAGGCTATAGCTAAATATATAAAACCTTTCTTGGCGGCTTACGATAAGCCGCATACTAACACGAGTATGCCGATGTGGTAGGCGATGCCAACGAGATCGACCAATATGGAGTTTGAGTTGCAGACCGCGCCCCCTCTCGTGCCACCCGTCTCGAGGCCGAGCGCCACAGGTGGACTATGCAGCAGGGAGATCACGAGCGTGGCTTCTGCGGTGAAACTTCCCACGTGGAACAGCATGTCCAGCAGGTAGACCAGCTTCGCGGGCAGCTTGCTGGAGTGCTGACTGCGTCTGCGCCGAATAATGCAAAGTAAAAAAAAAGCACGTGTCCCGACATACGACTGTGCTGTATCTGTCTCACAAATTCCCTTGACGTCAGGGCTCGTGCCATCAAATCAACGAAGAGGGCCGGTTGCGTGTTCTAGAAAAAGGATTAGGACCCGCCCATTGTGTGCTCACTAGTCCTTCCTTGATGTTTCCATTCATTCGGCGTTGCGCGAAGGGACAACAGAAGATCCACACATCTGTTTCTCTTTTCCGTTTGTCTGAGACGATACATAGCTCTCGGTGCAATGCAAGAAGCTGGTGAAGCGAGCATAGTGTCAGAAACCATTTCCGGAAAGTTTTCAACATATCCTAAGAAGTTACGAGAGGCTGAGTTTCATACAAGAGGTTTCCTATAGGTCATATGTCGGATTGAATTGTCTTCACGGGGCACTGGGTCTGGCATCGCAAGCGTTGGAACGCTAGCGCGACAGTGAAAAGACAAGGACTACAGCCATGCTTTCTAAGTGTAGGAACGTTATGCGCGACTGCGATAAGGCAGGTGTCAACGCGTTGTAAATGACATAATAGTGCTATTAAGCGCCTGTCTTCACTCATTTATTAAAGAAAACGTGGGTTCCTCTCGGCTATCGCATTTACAACACGTTCGCTCTCAAAAGCGATAGGACTGGCTGCTTTTGTCACACTTGTACGTAACGAATTACATGTAATTATTGACTTGAAATCAACTACGTTTTACAGTAATTTTGTAATTTCACGATTGCTTTGTTTACTCGGAAACGCTCACTTTCATTCAATCACCTTATTTCAGTGACCAAAAAACGTCATCATTATCATTAGCCTATTTTTATGTCTACTGCACTATGAAGGCATCTCGAAGGCATCCCAGCGATCTCGAATTACCCCTGTCCTGGCTAGCCGATTCCAACTTGCGCCTGCAAACTTGCTAATTTCATCACCCCACATAATTTACTGCCGTCCTCGACTGCGCTTCCCTTCCCTTGGCACTCATCCTGTAACAATAATGGTGCACCGGTTATCTGGCCTACGCGTTACATGGCCTGCCCAGGTCCATTATTTTTTCTCCTAATGCCGACTAGAATATAGGCTGTTCCTGTTTTCTCGGTGATCTAGACCGCTATCTTCCTGTCTCTTAACGTTGCGCTTGACAATTTTCGTTCCATTTCTCTACTTGTGGTCCGTAACTTGTTCTAGAGCTTCATTGTTAACCTACAACTTGCTACCCCATATGTTAGCGCCGGTAGAATGCAATGATTATACACTTTTCTTTCTATCGACACTAGTAATCTCCCAGGCAGGATTTTGAAATGCCTGCCTCCAATGCACTCCAACTCATTTTTATTTTTCTGTAATTTTCCTTCTGAAAATCAGGGTCCCCTGTGAGTGATTGGCCGAGACAAACGAACTCCTGGACAAACTCTAGAGACTGACTGGCGATCATGAATTCTTGCTCCCTTGCCAGGCTATTGAACATTACCCATGTCTTCTGCATATCATTCTTTAACCTTACTCTCAAACTTTCTCGGTTAAAGACCTCATTTATTAGTTGCTATTCAGCCCCAGTGTTGTTGAACAGGAAAATGTCATCTGCAAACCGAACGCTGTTTAGATATTCGGCGTTGATCCTCACTCCTAAGCCTTCCCAGTATAATAGCTTGAATACTTGAAGGCATGCAGTGAATAGCATTAGCAATGTTGTGTATCCTTGCCTTAATTACCCCTTTCTTGAGAGGTAACTTTCTGCTTTCCTTGTTTCGAAGTAAGGTAGCTATGGAATCGTACATAGAACTGTTCTCAATGTGGGACAGGAAAGCTTTCCGTAAAAGAGAATACGACTTACCCCAGGAAAAAATTTAAAATTAAATAATGGGGTTTTACGTGCCAAAACCACCTTCTGATTATGAGGCAGTGGAGGGCTCCGGAAATTTCGACCGCCTGGGGTTCTTTAACGTGCACCTAAATCTAAGTACACGGGTGTTTTCGCATTTCGCCCCCATCGAAATGCGGCCGCCGTGGCCGGGATTCGATCCCGCGACCTCGTGCTCAGCAGCCCAACACCATAGCCACTGAGCAACCACGGCGGGTGCTTACCCCAGGAACACCGAGTGAAAGACGAAGAGCGCCATGGAGAGCGCGACGGTGCTGATTTCGCGTTTCGGCTTGACGCCGTAGTAGGTGTCCAACACCAGTTCGTAGGCGCACAACGCTGTCATCGCGAAGTGGTAGACCTCCTCAGCCATCACGGCCGCTGTGTCCCATAGCCGAGAATGGGACGTGCTCTGCGAAACAAGTCGACTGTTAGTTATTACACTCTTAAAAATAAAGTTAGTAAACAGCTAGTAAATGCACGAGTTTACTAGGTTACTATGTATTTTATTACCTTCTCACCAGTTCTGTACTAGCCAGTGGCTAGTAAAGCTAGTAAGTGCTGCCTTTACTAGCCTGAAAGGCTATTCAGTAATTTTTACTAACAACTAAGCGGCTACTACCTTGTCTGGCCATGGCCTACTATGCCGTGATTGTGACAGTCTTATGCAAAACTGAGATAAACTGTAGTGTTGTCCATTATGTTGGACTAAAAGTTATGTGCGACGACGTCGCACACATATATGAAGACAGTAGGCTTTAGAAATTTGTTCACAAAGCTTTGATTACTTAATCAAATACATAGGTGCTCACCGGTGCAACATGTGCTCCCTAAAATTAGGTTTATAAATACTCTTGAAGTTCATCTCCGAGTAAGTGCCGCGTAGTAGATTTGCCGTTCTGTATGTGTGTTCATGCGTATCGTTGCTTCTTGGAGATATGGAGTACATTCTTACCCTTAATGTCTGCAAAAGGACGCAGATCTTTTCTTTTCATATAAATTTATTATTTTACTTTCTTATGCGTTTACAATACCATCGACTTCGTATGCCAATGGAAGCGGCACTTCTGAATCGAATAGGCCCCATTGTATTGTCGGTAATTATATTTCAGTTCCGTTAGTAACTGCAATACCGAGGTAGTATTTAGGTAGTATTAAGTTAGTGCTTTATGCTAGCTTCGGGAGGTAGTGAAAGTACTAGCCATCATTTTACTACTTGCACTTACTAAGAAGGTGGTGCTTCTTGGGAAAAGTAACGTGTTAGTAATTAGTTAGTGAAAATGGCGACCTTTTTTTAAAGAGTGTACGATACTTACGACTGCGCCAACAAGTATCCCCTTCCTGCAAGTTCCTGAAGCAACCTATACTAAGATCCACTCGGCGTAAACCCATGTTCCCCTTGAAATAATACTCCCTTTGGTTTTAAGATTTTTGTGCTTCGTGTAACGCTCCTGCACACATGCAATACGCGGGGAAAAAAAGTCGACTTTTGAGTTTTGGTCGTTGCACTCACGGAAACGTGCGCGTAACTCGGCATATGCTCTGATGCAGCAGTGGTTATATCCAACTATAAGAGCACTTGAACGAGAAGAAAGGGGGTTAACCGAGGGGCCCGATTTTTTATTTGTCATATCTATAAGAAGCCAACAATCACTGACACCAAGGACAACATAGGGGAAATCACTTGTGCTTAATAAATGAAATGAAGAAACGATAAATTAATGGAAATGAAGGTGGATGAAGAAACAACTTGCTGCAGATGGGGAACGACCCCACAACCTTCGCATTTCGCGGCAACCTACGGCAAGTTGTTTTTCATCGCCGCAGTCATTCGCCGCAGTGCGCCTGACGCGTACTGCGGCGATGATGGCTACGAGATGGCGCCAGATTAGCGAGCGCGGCTGCTTTGATTGACGTCCACGCGTCGCCTATGCGCTGCTTCTCGCGATCTCTCGATTAGCGAGGAAGTTGCGCCACACTTCGCTTCGTTTGCAACGTGCTGCATGAGACGGATAGTTCGTGCAGCACGTCGCTAACCGAGCGAAATGAAAACACGTGCACAGCTGCGCTCAAATTTAACTTAAGATTAGCAGTTATTATTACTGGGAACGTTCTCGCGATCACGAAATCAGCCAGTAACGTTGCTCGGCTAATTGCTTTCGATCAACTTTCCATGGCGACATTGCGGATGCGAGAAAGAGCGTCTCTTCACTGATTTTGACACGATGTTGTAAATTTGCTGCGGCATGTAGTGCAATAATATTTGGATTACATGTTCATAGGAGTCTTGTTTACAGATCGGCAATGTTTTTTACTATGTCCAAAAACTGTTTCGGGGCCACTCTAAACATTAAGCAGGGTAGTGGTAAAACTTTAGTTAGTGTACGGAGTATGACCTCAGCTATTTATACTGTGTCAACACTTACCATTGTTTTCTGTTGAGGCGCCTTCACAGGCAGACGTGCTGGCAATAGTGTCCTTGTTCTTGATCTCGTTCTCTAATCAGTGACATTTCCCCACTACAGCGGTATTGGCCAAGAAGAAGGCGCGGAGAGAGAGAGAGAAACAATACATATTTGAATATACGTGATAAAAAACGAGCAATTTCGAAAAGGATCAATGCGCTAAATTGTGAGCCGAAATGCATAGTGTAATGAATTAAGAGCTCGCTTAGTTGCCACTGATGCCCTGTGTTCTAAATGACTGATCTTCTTTGCCCTCTTAGCTGGCGCGTGCCCAGGACACGGGTTTGTTCATGTTTTCAACTTACGACACCACGCGGGCGGTAGTATTACGATGGTTCTGAGGTACATTACTTCCGCTTCTTGATTTTTTGAAAAAAGTTGATCTTTGGGTATAGAGGTATTACTGGTGGCCCAGCTTGCCCACCTAATGAACAGACAGCATAGCACGGTAGTGTCCAGAAGTTCGCGTCTCAGAGGCGACAGCGAACTTATTAAACCACAAATGAGAGAGACTCTTATGAACGCTTACGAACAACAAGCCTTGTGACTTCGGCTCCAGAACTTTTTCTTCCCTTAGAAAGCGCCAAAGTTACAGTTGAGTAAGTGAGCATTCATGAAGGGCGCAATCGTGAAATTCAGTGCATATACTGTTGGCACAAAGATGGTGCTTTATGTAGATGAACGATTTGGACTAGCGTATATCCTCTACCCCACTTATTAAAATATTTACGCTAATGATTCTTTTTCTCTTTATTTTTATAGCTTAAAGTGCTCTAAAAGAATGGGAATGAAAACAAAATAGTGAGCATTACGTGTCGGCATTTAATGGACAGTTCATAATACACGGTTCTATCATAATCTTCATCATCATGATTTTTATTTTCACCACTGAAAGGGAGAGCCGGAAAAAAAGCCGAGATTTCTTCGGCTTGACGTCGACCGAGACCTCGAGACGCTAAATCCTTGAAGGAACCAAATAAAGTTTTTTTTTCTCTCTCTCTCTCGGCTTGACGTATCGGTATGTAATAAGCATGTCGCCGAGCCACAGCAATTTAACCTAAAGAATATGTTGAGGCAGCTTTGTACGTAAAGAACAGAAGGGATAAACAGAAAGCGAAGGAAAGAAAGGAAGGACTCCTGTGCTAGTTAGAAGACGAAGTGCACTGTCAGCGACTAATAATTGATTTCTCTTCTCCAGGTCATCGGTTATTGTGAGCGCGGCTTGGCTCATCAGGATGGAGGCAGGGAGTTCTTTTGCTGCCTCTGCCAGCAGCGCCAGCTAATGAGGGAAGAAATAGAACTTTGGTATTTGTTATTTATTTTTCTTTTCATCCCCGGGCTATAGTGCAATGGTGGACGCCACGGGCGGAGAACGCGCGTTCTACTCGTTTGTTAGATCGAATCGGTGATCACAAAGCACCGGAAGAGGCCCCAGATTTCCGAACTGAAATCTTCGTTGGCCGAATTCGTAATCTCTCGTACGCGATGCTTCAAGAGAAGAAGCTGAAGAAAAAAAAATGAAGGAAGAGAGAAAGCGAAGCGATTGTCAGTGCTCTCGGGTGTAATGGCAGCAATCTGTATTCAGCTCTTTTTCGCGGATACCACATTCGGTCCGAGATCGTTGCCTGACTAAACCAGAGGAAGCAGATGTGATGAAACTATAGTTAGAGTGAACGTATAGTTAACTGGATGAATGAAATGAATGTCACGCCGATCCAACTACGTTAGATTCACGTCACATAAAGTTGAGTGTACTTGCAGTAAGTGGTTCGCTTCTAAGAAGCGCCACGCCCTACGTTACGTCATGAATGAGAAAAAAGTAGCTGCGGAAGGGGTGGGCCTGAGAACATGCAACTACAGTTGTACGCGAAAGGTACTTATTGCTATCAAAATAGAAAACACACACTCAGCATGAGCTGGCGCACGCTAATGCTCTTTTTCAACGACTTGCACTTAATGGGTTGCAGGTTGTAAAAATAGTTAATTTTTCATTTTTTTTCGCTTGTTGTCCTTCACTGACACCTCAGCGCCGTAGTTAGCGCTGGTATATGTCACACGGCACGACCAATGATAAGAAGGGAAGAACTTAAAGTAAAATAGATTGTTACAAAATGCCGTCCTGTAGAACGCACTTTCTCTCTTCGCAGAGGTGACGCACAGCATTCATTACCTGCCGTTCCAAGCGTTCATTCGCTTGGAACATCCGGCATCCGGCAGGCTTTATCGGTGACGTGCAATGCTTTCGTGTACGAACGATTTATGCAATAGCTCTTCAGCGCGAGGCGAGACGGGTTGGGCAAATGTGGCTGCCTAGTCAGGGTGATGATCCTTTGCCCTGTTCATGCATGTAACTTGAGCTACGCCGATCGATGCTTTCCTAGGCATGGAATTTATGTTATTTGTCCGCGTAATCTTGGTTTTATCCGTTCGCTTCAGTCGAAATTCATCGCACAGCAGCACTTCATAGCATGGAGTTGTCGGGAAAACATAACCGGCATTTAAACGCATTGACTATGAAAGCTTTAAGCTATTTCATATCGACTTGATCCGCCCGTTCAAAAATTAGGTTATATTATATAACAGCGAGATTGGAGTGACTGGGATGAAATTATTTTTGTGCCTTGCGCTTTTTGTACGAAAAGTTCCTTCATTTCAAGCGAAGCCTGGATTGGCTCACAAGTTTCGGTGGCCGTTTGGTAATGCAAAAATCCAGTTGCTCCCAGAGCTGAGCAGCTGCGTGAAAGGGCAGTTTGATGAGTTGACAGCTGCGCCGGCGCCGGAGCGTGAGTCATTAGCAAGGATTCCAGCTGCATAGGCGCGCGTTCACGCCGCGCGCCCTACCAATCAGACCCGTTTCGCTTCCGCCGGGGAGGCAAAGGGCAGGAAAATGTTTCGCGTGCGCTGCGCCGTCTTCGTTTCCGTTCAGTTCATTTTCGGAAAATGGATGGGACAGCCACACGTTGTGGGTTCCCCCTAGGAACTGGCAGCGTTCGACGAGCGACAGCGAGAACTCCTCTGTGAAAGGGCTCGCCGTCGGCACGCCTATCCAGCCGTTAAGGCTTAAATATAGTCCCACGTAGCATGAACGCGCGCAAACGTTACGTCACGTTGGCGAGAACGAGAGCGTATATAGTTCGACCGATGGTTCGGAGCATTTGCACCGCCAACGTAACAGGACGTGGCTAACGCTATTGGACGCGTCCGGCTCTAACGACGCTCGCCCACGCGCCGATGAAGTCGGACTATAAAATCACCTTTAGAGCCGCTCGAGCCCAGGCAATCCGACAGCAACGAGATCCCGAGGTAAGGGAGCGGGAGGCCGAAGAAATCCTACACCGTTACACATGGATTACTTAACCGTGGCGAAGGTTAGGTGCATGCAGGACAAACTTCGCTCACTCCCATTTTCCTGTAGGGGAAGGATTCGTAATTTTTTTTAATTTTTTAATATTCTTGGTTTTCCTACATTAAACGAACTCCAAAGGGTCTAGGCTGAAGCGGCTTAGGGCACCTGGCTAAGGGTCCTGACCTCTATACAAGATGTCAAATCAAGATTGAAAATGTAAAATTTTCTGCTGAAACACGCTTCAACACTGTGCCATCATCGCACAAAATCTAAATCACTTTTCACCTGTTTTTCATTTACTAACTACGGAATTTACTTGACTTCGTGACTTTCTGCAGTGACTGGGCTGTAAATATTTACGAAGCCTGAAAGAGAGACAATCGTAACAACGTCAATATCTGTTGTACCATGTAGCGCGCTCATTGACGATCTCTGTTAATAAAAATGCTACAAGAAAAGCAAATACAAGACGCGTAAGTATGAAGATTTATTGCATGGGTGCTGTGATGTCCGATGGGGCATGTATTCCCTCTTTGAAGTTAACAAAAGAAGACGCTCTCCTTTACTGTCAACAGTTTACGAGAAGCAGACACGGGGGCACATAGAAGCTCAATGAAGGTCGTGTTCATTCTCCGCCCCAGTTTCTGGAAAATCTGAGCGGAGGCAATTTTCCGCGCACAACGTTTATTTTCCTGAGAAAGCGAGACGCTGGCGATTCGCTCCATTGAAACGCCTCACTTCTCCGACGGCAGTGGTCGGATGATTTACGGTGCTTCGGTTTCCTATCACGCGTGGAGAAAATTGCGATGTCTCCCGGCTTTCATCCTGGCCATTAGCGTTGATGGCAGCTTTTTTCTCCGTAAAGCTTGCTCCGTTCCGAGGTATTGGCCATCGGCGCGTGCTGCAACAAACAGCAATCTGTATCTTGGCCGATACTGGCATTTATCTTTCCGGTTATAGTCATGAGTTATGGAAGGCGTGTCTACGAAATGAGCGCGAGGATGCGAGAGTTCTGAAAAAAAAATATTTAGTTACAAATTCACTTAAAAATGACATTCGACGACATCAAATGGCTAAGTATACAGCGGAGATTAAGTGCCAAACTGCGTAGCGAAGGGTGGGCAGAATGCGCAAAAAAGAAATCTGTTACCGGGTACCGGTACCGTTCTGTGATTACTTTGCGTCTGCTGATCGCTGTGGATGTTGCAGAGGGCTTTTATAGCAATAGCAATTCAACTCCCGGCAAATTTTCGCCACCACCCTTATGTTTTGTATAAAGTCGAAATGCGATAAGATCATGTCCCGCGCACCGTGTGCTGTGGGTGTGAGGGAAAGCGTGCGAGCGTAAGCCGAGACGGATGGTGGCTTGATGCGCACCGTCCTGCCACGCGCCTAATATTTGGGATCACATGAGCAAGCGGTGGCAAATAGAGGGGCGGGTGTGTTGAGCGTACGTGGTAGTGTGAGCAAGGAAGCGCTGAGGATGGGGGGGGGGGGGGGGGCGAGTTGTAGGGGAGCGCAGGTCTCCTTCTCTAACCCAGCCATGTCTGTCCGTGTCGCCTTGTTTTGGAGGTAATCAGTGGCGGGTACAATGTTTGGCGAGCCGAGATGGCTGATCGGTTCATTTGCGCTGTCCTCCCTCGCGCCTGGTGTTGGGGGTCGCGCAATATCGAGTGTCGGAGACGCATTGAAGCGAGACGCAGCGCGACGCATTCATTCTCCGAGGCGTCCATCTTTCGCCACGACAACGTTATGACATTGTCCTTTTGGAGCCCTCCCTACCAACTAGCAGGGCATACAATAAAGTTATTTCCTCCTCCTCCTATTCGAAAGCGAACGTTTTGTTACAGATGACGCACATTCTGACGGTGCCGAAATTACACGTTGTTTAAATGACTGGTCTTCGGACAAAAATTTGTACTGCATTGTCGGGAAAGTAATAATTTGCGCCCCATTCGCAGTGTGGTTTAAAACGATGCACTTATCACCTGTCTCCTCACCTGCACCTATCATATCGCCTGCAGCTATCAGCCATACCCATCACGGCGGCTTAGTGGTGCCTTGCCATATTTGGGGGTGCCTAAATTGAGGTGACGGAGGAATGCAGAAATACTTGTTGCTGTGCTTTAGGACCAGGTGAGAAACCCCAGATGGTCAACTTTAATCCGGAGCCTTTCCTTACAGTGTCTCCCATAAGGCGCTGTGCAGCCTCGGGATGCTAAACACAATTATTTACTTTTAATTAGCGGTCATGGTCATGCGAATTAAAGAAGAGCGAGCGTACATAAGTGCATAATCCGTCGCGTGGTAACTTCGCTTCTCCGCCGCTTCCCTTTGCGGCTCTCAACTTTTCAAGACCCAACTTCTGCATGTTTATGTGCACCGTGACAGCATGAATATTTCGTGCGGTAAATGTGAGTATAACAGCAAAAAAAAAAAAAGTTCAGTTTTACTCAAGACCAGTGAGATCTGCGGGAAAACGCGATGATTTCAGTAGTTTCCCTTCCTTTTGGGCATTCTTAGTGGTGAAATGTATACACGCAGCTTTGGCAGTAGTGGAAGCATGCTATAGGAGCTCATTTATAGCAATACATTTCAGTGGATACATTATGCTTTTTGTTTTCTGCGTACAGAGTAGATGGCACCGAAAAACGTGCGCTCATTAATCATCGCGTCTCCTTCATTCTCACCCGCTCTAGAATTCTCAGCCGTATTGCTAATCGGGTAACATAGCACGCACGCACGCACGCACGCACGCACGCACGCACGCCGCAGTGGTGGCCCTCACCTCGTGGTCGGTTCTCGTAGGGGTTCACGTCTCGAATAGGGGGCCCAACAGAAATTTACGATAACACACACACGCACTCATACTGCGGTCCATTTCCCTACGCAAAAATTAGCCGATAACGGCGTTATCTTTCGCCGCGCACTTTACCATACCACAACGAACATGGCACACTTCCATGAAAAAAACCTAAATTCTGCGCACACCCCATCAAAGACCACCACGTGGTTCACGTTCGCAAGTAAAAGAGGCCCGCGTCACCAGATTTTCGTCACGCACTTTACCACACGTCGATGTTCTCCGGCAGAAAATACCGCTAATCTGGCTGGCGAGAGAATTTTGGGTATTCATGTAAAAAATAAAGGAAAACACGCGTCCACGTGGCGCCCACGTACACCAAGCACTGCGCAACTGTAACACTCAGAGAGCCGGCGGCGACTGTGTTTTGTCAACCAGGGTCATTGCACGTCCACCGGTGACGTCACGCTGCGACGTCGCCGACGCGGTGTGACGTACTGCAGGAGAAGTTTATCGTGGAAGGCACTTACGAAGAAGTTTCGTGTTTATGTACGAACACTGAGATCTAGTACGCGCCATATGTTCAAGGCGACAACAACAACTTCAGCTGAGATTATCAGAGTGCTAACGGTTGTCCTTTGTGTAGGACCTGCAACATTCGCAACCTTGACAAATAGTGAGCATATGCCAGGGATCCGGTATTAATATGGCTGAGACTGCAGCTCATTAGGGTGCGAGAAAGATTAACTGCCGTAAATTGAAAGTGCGTGATGGGAACATTAGCATCGTCATGAACATCGTAAGGTATTCTTAACCGCAGCATGAAAATGAAGTACACGTAATAGTTACAAATTTTTATGTTCTCTTTTTTAAATATATTAACTGAGCGTACAACCACCCGTTTCATGGTTCATCGCTCATTGTGTGGAGCGTCTTTTAAAGGAGCATCATCATCAACAGTGCGTTTTGGTTTCACGGCTCTGATAGCCTCGTATGCTGTGCACGCCGGCACGAATCCGGGGGAGGGGGGGGGGGGGTGTAAAGAAGATGTGTATCTCACAGGCGTACTTGTGAGATACACGTTATTTCAATTCTCTTTTGCCGGTTTACTGGTATTTATGGTGAATGGTGGGATTATTCACATTTGTACTAGTAAAAGTACCCTCCCCTTATTTTCATAGAAAAGTTACCTTGGGTTGGCGCCCCCCCCCCCCTCCCCCCGAAAAAAATCCTGCGTACGTGCCTGTGCGCACGTACTGGGGCACAAACTCCACATATCGTTATTGCTAAGGCAATAGGAGATCGAAAAAAAAAACTGACTGCTAATGCTGAACGTGAACAGCAGCATAATATAGGCAAGACGCAAAGGCACGAGCGAGGGCCGCCACTGCAGTCATAGGTCCACAGCAAGAAAGAATGATCACGAAGGTGCCTCTCCTTTGGCTGTCGTCGCCCTATTCCAGTACGATAACGCGCGCAATCTTGCCACCATTTATTTTATTACCCGTTCGTTTGCTGTTTCTCTTTGTTTGCTTTCCGGCTCGCACGGACCAATAGCGCGAGAGTTATCGATGCAGCACAAAAGAAAAGTAGACAAGTCAGTTGCGCTGATTGAGGCCTTCGGTTCTCTCGGAATAAGCCGTTGCCTGTAGCGCCCTGCGCTCAAATACGTCTCTACGTATCTCTGCTTGTTTTTATTTTGGGTGCACTATACCTTCCGGGTCATAACCACCATGTGTGCCTCTATTTCCTCTATTGCCTCTATTGCCTCCATTATCTTCCCCTTTTGCCCCCGTTCCCTCCCCCTCCACCCCATTTCACCCTATTTCTGGTCTTTTGCCACCGTCCCTACACCGGAAGGTGTGTGCATTAGGGCAAGAGCCCCTGAGCGTGGCAGTTAGGTTCGATAACGAAACCTCTTTCAGTAGATCTATGGTGGCAGCCGGTGGGTGATTGGTCACTCGAGAGGGGATCTCGGAGGCGTCGCAGCCTGCCTATCTCTCCTATTATGGCACCCCTTCTCTTATTTGCTCACTGCATGCTGAGTTCCTGCCCGCGGGCACAAGAACTTACAGAACAGTTTAACGAGGTGAGGTGGTACCAGTAATTTTAACGGAAATGTACGCAGGAGAAGTGGTTGTTAGGGGTTGCCGGATAGTGATATTTATCGGCGGATATTCTAGCCGTCTAGATGAAGGCGGCCAGCTAAACTATTCTGACGGAGCACGACACCCATTAGCACTCCATGTTACGAGCTAGTTTCCATTCCATGAAATGACAAAGCACAGCGCTGTTTAGCTTAGATGGCCTAATGAGGGCTCAAGCAGCACGAGAAAATGCCTAAAACATTTTGTCTACCTGTGGAAATTTAGTCGCCTTCCTGGCAGCCTGTATTAATAGGAGGCATCAGTTCGTAAAACTCATCAGTGAAATTTCTTTATTCAAATACGTGTAAAATGCAGCTATGGATAATTTCTGAGCTGACTTCAATGAAATTTGTCGCCTTTAGGATAAAAAGGGAATTATGTCGATTGTGGGCAGCGGATTATTGATTTAGGAACCCGTACCTTTTACAAAAATTGTCGAAAAATGGTACGTTTCAGAGAAGATGAAAAGCCAAGGCTACGAATCCGCGACTTTCATGATGGAAAAATGCGCTACGAAAGCGGAGACTTAGCAACACGCCAGCATGCCCACCTGACAGACATTCTAAATCCGTAACTGTGCACCGATAGCAGATCTCACGATTTTGTAAACTTCGTCTGTTGCACCATCTATAAAGCGGACCAATGTTTGCAGCTGGCGTCGTATGTTAAGAATGGTTACAGGGGCTTTGCAAAAAGTCCTACTTATATATTTATGGGTTGTCTCAGAGCGTCGTATAAAGCATCGAGTTTGCCCAGTTAAGATTATTAATAGGCGAAGTTCACAAAATTGTGATATCGGAGCTTTAGGAAATTGATCCACATTCGAGAATTTGTGAAAAGGCATTGTTGGCATACAAAAAAAATCTCGTTTCTGCAGTCGGTAGCCTTAGAAAATGAATTTTTTACGTTTAACGAACCTAGTCGCTGCTGCATGGAATAGAACCCTCGTTGTCGTTACCAGCAGCTGAACGTCTAAGCCCTTAAGCCACTGCGGCAGCTTCACCCGTTCCTTATCTCTGAACATGTTTACCTATATATGGTATCATGCGAGCAGGAAAACAAGGTGAACTAATCAGCATTAGATACAGACAAGGTTACTTTCCATGTGGGAAAGTGAAAAAAAAAACAGGACAGGCAATAGTTACACTAGATGAGCAGTGAACAAACTGAGCAATGGTAAAATAATCTGGTCGCCACGAGGCCCACGATCAGCGAAGATTATGGCGATGGCGTTATCAATACGTCTACCACGACAGGCCTTGTGCAATTGAACGTCAGCGACGGCGATGAGGCGCTTCCTTGTGGTGACGTGAAAATAAGGGCGTGAGGCTTCAACGATGATCCACAGCTGCGAAATGAAGCATCGCTCGCTGATTAGGTGCGCGACGTAAGTGCACCGTAAACACGACGACCGAGGGGCTATATGAAAGTAAGCAAACGACGCGAGAGCTCTGTGCTCCGCGAGAGCTGGTTCAGACTTCAGCTGTACTATGTGATGTTGTGCGCAGTCTATTCAGCTAGGCGGATAACTCTGGCTATAGTTGGCCGGTTTCTTGGCTGGTTGGATGGTTAGTTGTGCTTCAATGAAATGGCGCAACCCACTCTGGGGGTCTACCGCGAACCGGCCGGTATATATTGGTTCGAAAGAATAAATTGTTGAGGAAAATGAATTGAAACCAAGTTAGCAGCTGAATATTGTGAAATCAAAGGCTAACTTGTACGTATATAATGTATGTCGTAGCTAATAGTTACAGTAAAAAAACATGCGAATATAAAAGATTCCTGCCCTTCTGACCCGCCGCTGCAGCTTAGTGGCTATGGCGCTAAGCAGTTGAGAACGAAGTCGCGGGTTCGTATCCCGCGCACGGCGGTCGCATTTCGAGGGGGGCGACTTAACGCAACAAGAAAGGTCGTGTACTGAGATTTAGGTGCGCGCTACAGCAGGTAGTCAAAGTGCATCCGGAGTTTCCCCATACGGCGTGCCTCATAATCAGACCTGGTTTTGCCACGTTAAACTCCAGAATTAAATTTTCGTTCTTGTACATTTTCCACGCTTCGACTTCCTCAGTCCTTCCACTCGCGGTGGTGGATCACTAAACGTGCCGACGTGTTAGTGAACACGAGGTCACAGGATCCAACACCAGCTACAGCTGCTGCATTCAAATCGAGAAGGAGTAAGTGTCGTGTCACTCATTATTGTTTGAGTAACCACAAAACGCAGCAGCAGCAGCAGCGGAAAGTCGAAGGAAGAGGCAAAGAAAGCTTCGCTTTAAGAAAATGCGGGTCACTGTGTGAGACGTTATACGCACTTTGCTGTGACGCACATTACGATGATTCGTTTCTTGGATAGCAAGCCTAACCCGAAATTGCGATAAAAAAGAAGGCAACCATCCCGTAAATGAGACACGAATGACGCACGCGCGCGTTTTGAACGATGCATGCGGCATGTGTGTTTTTCCCCTCTAAACTTTTATTAGCTCACATCGGCCGGCGCGCAATTTCGAGGCTGCCGATAGCTTTCGGAGTCTACGCGGCGCGAAATACGGCAGCAGCGCAAAATGCGCACGATTGCCGCCTTTCAGCGAAGGCGCCTCGGCATTTGCCGGCTGCGTGAGCTCGCTGCTGCAGCTGCTGCGGCAAATCGAGCGTGCAGTGCGCGCGCGGCCTTTCTCCTTCCGGGTTTTCCTCCCAGTGCAGCCCGCGGAACTCTCGCGCGCTTCTAAAGCCGAGTTCCAAGAAGAAGCGGCGAAATGTGAAACTGCCTTTCACAGGCAGTTTCGCTCAAACCGGAGAGAGGAAACGCAACGAGCTTTAAGAACGCAGAGAAACGCTGGAAAGAGACGTCCCTATAGGTCGATTTCTCTTGGTCTCGTCTTGTAGTTTGCTCTGATACATAGTGGTTTAGAGCTTGTGATCTTGACCTCCCATATAGCACTCCGGAGATCGAAAGTCGAGGCACCTGTGACTCGACGGTACTTGTTCTGGTATACCTGTTGAGGAGGCACCGAAATAAGGTCGGCAACAAAACAAAACAAAACAAAACAAAACAAAACAAAAAACAAAAACAATGAAAACAACGCGAGACTTGCCCTATGGACTTATTTGTTCACCACGGCAAAGGGAGCTATAACGAAAAAAAGAAAAACAGAAGCGAAAAGAAGGAAATCGCTATTAAGCTAGACGACCACATTGGAGACATGAGCCCAACACTGCATTTACCAAAAATTTCATATGTATTGGAAAGCCGAACTATAAGGCCTTTCACCACCTATACACGTAGAAGACCGCGTGAAACACCCGCCGGATCAAAAAGAACGCACAGAAAACACTTAAAAGGACCAAAACAGCAAATGAATCAAAAGCATCTCTGATGTAATGAAAATATGCGTAAGCGGACTTTTTCTTCGCGCTGTCTCGATACACAACTTCATTTCCTGAATATGCGGTGACATTTCTAAATTTCTAATTTGATTAGGCGAAAACCTTCCATGCTGCGTAGATATTGAAAATGATGAAAGGAAGGTCGCACTCGGCGGCTCGGCGGTCTTGGCGCCTTCGATTATTTCTCTGTTCCAGATGCTTCGCTCCTTACTTTGGCCAACAAATCAGGTGCAGGTTTTTAGCAGAAGGACAGAAGTAGGCGCGAAAATTCGCTCCTACTATCATTTAATTTATGGGTAATTGAGACAGCAAGCCCCTTCCTTGAGCTGCAAAGATCCACCTTTGCATTGTGAGGGGCTTGCGTCACTTAACTAATGGATAATCGATACCTCGGCTTTGATGCTCCGCCTATGTCCTCCGATGTACACCGAAGAGCGTACGTATGCGTACTATATTATCCATTTGTTACTGCTAATACACTTCTATTCAAGGGGAAGAAAAAGGGACAAAAAGTTAAAAGGCGCCAGGAAGCAAATGGCGTTTTCGTGCACATCACGGTTCTATTTTGACCGAACCGAGGGCAGCTCTACCACGTATTTTTGCCGCCGTTTTTTGTTTTTCTTTATATCTTCTCTTCTCTGCGTGTGATTCTCTTCGTTTACTTTTGTTGTTGCAGGTTCGTTTGACAACTGCGACTGGCTGTTGCACGTCGTCGAGTTCAGGGGGCGTTAGGTGTCAGCACCAGGCTCTGCTTGCGCGCGTCTAATGTAGAGGGCGTGCGAGAGGCAGCGGAAGTAAGGTAAAAAAAATGGAGGACGCTTAAGCTTCGCCTTCAAGAGTGGAACGCGATAGCGTTATCGCACCCCGTTCGCACCGCCCACTCATTCGCTCGGCATGCTCTTGAGTCACACAAACACATAGTTTTCATATACAACACTTCCAAGTCCACAGCACAACTTTGGGGCATCCTCGTACCGGTCCCCGCACGGCCCCAATGCGCTCAAACGAGACGAAAGGGAGAAGCGGGCGAGTGGCGCGCCACCTGTCGGGACAGCGCCGTACATTGTGTGGAGGGGGTCTTCTGTGTTTGCCGCAAGATGGCTCTGCGTGTGCGCCAAGCGCAGAAGAAATGTAGCGGAAACGTACTTCGCTACTCGTGTAACTGCGACTTCTGTAATATCACATCAGACAAATCAGACCAATCAGATCAGACCAATCAGACCACTGTAATCAGACCACTTCATCCACGCACTAACACTTTCAAATACAGTTTTTTTCCCCGCATGATTGAGCAGTAAAATTTGTTACCTGCCGAAGTTCGTTTGTTACCCATTTCTCAATTCTTAAATACTATTGCTGATTTATAGTTCCTTCACATTTTTATATTTCTATGTTCTTGTTTATGCATATCATAATCAGTTTTCCTCGCATGTACACCCACTCCTGCCATACCCTAACGGGCTGCAGTATGAATAAATAAATAAATAAATAAATGCTCATAATTACCGATATACGCCACAGTATAACTTCCCACGGCACGTTTCTAAGGCAACAGCGCATTGACTAGAGGCGCTTTTGTCACGATTTGAACCATCGAACTCATGGCTGAGTGGTAGCTTCTCCGTGTCACACTCCGGAGACCCTGATTCGATTCCCACCCAGCCCATCTTCAAGTTATTTTTATTTATGAATTGCATTCCGGGATTTTTCCCTCAGCGCCAACGCCGCCGACGCCGACTACACCGGCTCTTCTGCGACACGAGCTCCTTAACGCTTTCGCGTTAATGAACGGCAGGACAGTTGCTCCAGACTTTTAAACACTTTGCATCGCGAATAATTGCCGCGTTGTGTCGTAGTTCCTTGTACGACAGTAAATCTATACACGTTCCTATAGCTTTGCGTATAGTTAGCTTCCTACATTGTTGCATAGCGTGGCATATATAGCTGTATACCGTCCGCTGCCTCCACCGATAGAAGTTCTAGAAGTTGCGCGGTAATCGCGCGCATGCAGGTGTTATCGCCGTAAAGCGCAGTGTCTTGCGGCCATGTTGTTAGCGCGCAATGCTGCCACATTACGACGTATTTTCTAGGTGTTCGTGCAGGAAACGACGCAGCCTGTACCCGATAGCTGTACAAGCACCTTGTCACGTGGTAAAAAGCGTGACGACGTGCTTCTATAGACCAATTCGCCCAAGATTGCGTTTCGTCGACGTTGGTGCAGACCCACCAAGCTAAGGTTACACTGCGCCTTCCGGCATACAATAATTGATAATGCAGAAAAGTGGCTGAGGAGTGCAGACACGGACACAAGACAAGAGAAGTGGACAACACACGGCGTTCGGGTTGTACACTCCTCTTGTGTCCGTGTCTGCAGGCCTTACCCACTTTTTGCATTATCAATCCTTACCAACTAGCTCGGCCTTTCTGTCGTTCTAAGCAATAAATGACTTAGTTACAAGTGATTAAAAAATAAAGGTAACGTGTTCAGCTCATGAGCGCGAGCGGCGAGCGCGAACATCAAGTGCAACGAAAGAACCTACGGAAGGTAAGCTCTTTTAGTGGTTACGTAAGATTTAAAAAGGAATGAGTTGCGCTGTTTGCTCAACGGCATGTGAAAGAGAAAACTGCTCCCTGCATTTTCGTAATTGCAAATTTAGGCCTCGACAGCGAGCGTTATAAAACACAAACGTAGCGTTCAACATATACTTCGCTTTTGTTTTGTCGTGATCTTGAGGAAACGGTGTAATTTCTCTTCGTTCAACGCCCGATATATTTTTTTTTTCCCGAAGGTGAAAATCAGAGCCCGAGGCCCGTATTTATCGTGCAAATGGCTAGACTCGCATCGCGGCTCCGCTTCGAGCGCTGGTGCATCAGTGATGAAAGATGGAAAGTTTTTTGTGGTGTTACGTATGTTTCACAGGGGGGAATGTTTTCTGAATGGATAAATATTGCCCAGAACATTTCGCAAGTGTTCGGATCTCAGCAGAAGGAGCGATGTCCAAACAAAGTTTAGGAATAATTGCTACCCTGGAGACGACAGGTTTAGCTTTCGCAAGCGTTCCGAAGTCACAAGATTGCAAACTTGCCGCTGGTCGCATTGCACCGTGTCCCGCCTTACTTTACTATTATTATTTTGAAACCTTGCCCGAACCACTATTGCATCCTCGAAGCACTCACACCGATTTCCCTAATACGTGGAAGAAAGATTCCTCTGCCGACGCTGCCATCTTGTACACCTAATACTCTCACGCTTGCCCTGTCGCCCTCAATTCTTGCGCAAACGTACGCATTCCTTCGGTTTCTTCTTACGTGACTTTTCTGTAAAGCTTTCTCGCTGGCCTATTTTCTTACAACGGTGGCTTGCTTTTGCCTTGTTCGAGAGGCAGGGGATGGAATGCTTCGCTGGTACACGTTGGCGTCCTTACGATGACATCCTCAACTCAGAAAGCCCAAATTATGACTTTTGTCACGTCGTGTTTAAGGTCTCAAAATTCCGATCTGAGCGAGTGAGGCTTAACGCAAAGCCGTAGTTTAGCGTTTTGAGTTTCGATTGAGCGTGTTATCGGTAGTGTGTAGTGGGTAGCTCAGGAAAGCAATCACTAATTAACTATATGCAGCGCAATACTTTTCTTAACATTTTGTTGATTTCTGTTTGACGAATGATCTCTCCATGGCCAGAAATAAAGATAATGACTTTGCTTTAATTTCCACATATGTGGAACGGTTATTGGGCTTTGTAGGGTTAAGGAAGCCTCTGGGAGCCTCCTTGGGTTCGGAAGCACCACAGCTATGGCGACAAACGCTAACCTACGAAGCTTGTTTGTCACGCAGGTGCTCCTGCTGTCTTACCTCCTGCAACACAGTGAAGAAATTCCTGGTGGCGCCGAAGGAACCGCCGGCCCCACGTCCTGGTCCCCCACCGACGAAATGCTCTTCGCCAAATGGCCGTGCCGTTCACCGTTTAGCGCGATGTACTCAGCCCGGCTGTGCTCCTGGTCAGTATTGCCGGCGCGCGAACCAAGAGATGGTTGTGCCGTCAACGATCCGGGAAAAAAACCTTATGCCCCTTGCCCAGTCGACTATTCCTGGTGCGCCACCGCCTGTACAGACAGAACACTCGCACTCCAGCTTCATCGTGACTTCCCAGCAATCCCAGTGCACGGCTGCACTAAGCCTGTTCCCACCCTGGAACGCGCATGTCCTCGTGGTACCGGCCGCATCTAATGTAGGGGCATCTTCGCCCTTTCCGCGCCTCTGCCTTATAAAGCCGATCGAATCCTGCGTGGCCTTGCATGAATTCGGCAGCGCCACAGCTTTAGTGACAAACGCTAACCTACGACGCTTGTTTGTCACGCAGGTAAACTACCACTATTCCTTATTTACGCCCCGAGGGCCTATTTACAGAGGGCATGCCTTCGCCACGAACTTGACAAACTGGACGACCAAGCGCTATCCGAAAAAAGAATTCTACAACGTCGAAAGGACGTACCATCACAGAAGAAGGCCGTGCAAGCGCTATTGCGCTTTTTGCGATCTACCGGCCTGAGTGAACGACTTTAACTGGAACGCCTTTTGTGATTGTGCCTCCATGTGTGCGTTTTTTTTCCTTTTTTTTAGCGTTTTCCTCTCTCTCATCTTTCTAACCCCTATCCCCCATCCCCAGTGTAGGGTAGCAAACCGGAGACTCATATCTGGTTAACCTCCCTGCCTTTCCTCTTCATTCTCTCTCTCTCTTACGCCTCGACGTACTCGCTATGCTGCTTTATTGGTGCTGCCAAGCTGTTGTTTCGCAATTTTGTTCGACCGTTTTCGTTTTCTTCGGCAAGTACTAATTTTATCCGGTAACATCGAGCTTAACTCCGGCCCTGCGCCCGCAGCAATGAAGCACCAATTGATATAATGGAAGCACTTAATGAAATCCGTAAAGGCCAAGCATCATTACTAAATCACATGAAGTCGATCAAGCAAAAATTATCTCAAAGCGACAAATGTTTTGATGACATCAAAAAAAAAAAAACGACTATTATAGGAGACGTCTGCTCAGCACTTGTCGCAGTAAAAAATGATGTCGACGAGCTCAGGACGCTCGCCGAACAGAGTGCAAATAAGATTGCGTCCATTCAGGCTAAACTTGACGATTCCGAAGATAGGGCGCGGAGATCAAATCTAGTCTTCTTTGGTTTGAAAGACACTGAAAACGAAACGTGGGCTCCGTCCGAAACCCTAGTAATTCAGCACTGCAGTACACAACAGCCCCATTGAACATTTAGACATAGAAAGAACCCACAGATTAGGTCGCTTTAACAGTAACAGAAATAGACTTATAAGTGTTAAATTCGCCTATTTTAAAGTAAAAGAGCGCGTATTGCCATGCGCTAAAAAAACTAAAGGAAACTGAATACCGGATCTCGGAAGACTGTTCTCCTAATTCGCTAACTGCTAGAAGGCACCTAGTTCAGTTTGCCAAAGAACAACAAAGACCCTTCAAACTGCGCCACGACAAATTACTGATCGGAACTACAACTTACACATACGACCATAGTTCTGATAAGGTATTAGTAGCTCGATCACCGGGCTTCTAGCATCAGAATGTCCCAATAACCATCCCAACCACTACCTTTCATTTCTTTACGCCAATATCCGCAGTATTCTTCCCGAACTTGATGCCCTCCAAAGTCTGCTCAGTACAACGTCATTGAACATCGCCATTCTTGCTGAAACTTGGCTTAATCCGTCCACTAAAAATGCGGAAACTCTTTCACATTTGCCAAATTTTTCTATATTTCGTCGAGACAGAACCCATAAAAGTGGTGGCGGCATGCTGATATGTGCACACAAAAGTCTTCAGTGTGCTGAACAATAACAACATCTTTAGAATTTGTCTTTGTGATAAGCAACGTTTCCCGCCCAGCTGTTGTTATCGGTATACGCTATCGTCCACCCGTCACAGACCGCTCTTTCGTAGCTGACTTTCATGACGTCATTCACTTGGTAACAGGGCTTTATTTCCAATCTCCTATAATGCTGTTCGGCGATTTTAACTTCCCTGCCATCTATTGGTCCAACATAGCAGAAACAGCCTCAAAAACACTGTTGAAAGTCATTTCAATAATACATGTCTTATGTTTGGCTTAACACAAATCGTCAGTAACACCACGCGGCGCAATGATAAGTCTTCTAACATAGCATACCTTATGCTCACTTCGCACTCCGATAATGTTTCGCCACTATAACACATTTTCCTGGCCTTAGCGATCATTCAGTGCAACATACCTCATTCCAATGTGGCATCCCTTCCTTCACTAAAACTAGAAAATTATTTGGCTTCACGACAAAGGCAGCTATACTAACATGAATATTAAACTTGCAGAATTTGCCAGCTCGCTCTCCACGGTTTCTCAGAACGTTCCGTTGAAACTGACTGGCTCATTCTCAAAAAAAAAAAAAAGACGTGAACTGATAAAAGCTTACATACCTACTATTACCATAACCGAAAAGCATCCATCACTGTGGTTCAACACGGCATGAAATCGACTCAACAATAAAAGGAAAAGGCTTTACCGCGCTGCTAGGAGGCATTCTGACTCTGAGTGCGCATGGAATAAATACTGCACCGCTGCAAAAACGTACCTATCGCTTGCTGGTCAAACAAAACGCTCTTTTTTTTTTACTGCGTTACCAAACATGCTGCAAGATATCTCTAAACAATTCTGGAATATTATAAAGACAAAGCGTTCGCAATCACTTGCACTATGTGACGAGCAAAATAAGCACATTCCTGCTCATGAAACCGTCGAAGTACTCAATCGTGTTTTTTCTTCCGCGTTTACTAATGAACCTAAAGGTGAACTTCTTAAACTACCATATTCAAATTACCATACCATGCCCGCCATCACCTTTAGTTCTCATGGCATCAGGAAATGTATTGATTTCTTGAAGCTGTCATATTCACCTGGCATCGATGGTAATAATTCCAAAGTCTGAAAAAATACTAATTATATAACTAGCGAGATCTTATGTCATATGTCATACTTTTCAGCAGTCTTTGTTATCAGGAGTGGTGCCGGATGACTGGAAAATGGGTAAGGTTATACCAGTCCCCCCCAAAAAAGGTCCTTGATCATTACGTAGTAGTTAGCGCCCAATTTCTCTAACCAGCGTCTGTTCGAAATTAATGCAAGATGTACTTTACTCTCACTTAGCTACATTCCTAACGTCTGTCAATTTCTTCAACCCTAACCAACATAGCTTCTACAAAGGTCTATCTTGTGATAGCCATTTAGCTCTATTTGCATATGACATAAGCTGTAACCTTGATTAAAACATCCCAGTTGATGCCCTCTTTTTAGATTTCGAAAAGGCGCTTGACAAAGTTCCGCATCGACGGCTTCTCCTAAAACTTTCTCGCTTGCACCTTAATCCTCTTGTTTTAGTCTGGATACGTAATTTCTTAATTAACAGACAACAGTTTGTGTATGCTAACAACCATTCCTCCTCTAAAAGCCCCGTTCTTTCCGGAGTAGCCCAGGCATGGTCCTTGGGCCCCTTCTCTTCCTTGTATATATTAATGATTTACCCGCTAAACTTTCTTCTAACATTCGCCTTTTTGCTGACGATTGTGTCATACATCGCCCGATCCTTACTAGTACCGACAACCGCACATTGCAAGATAATCTTGTCAAAGTTAGCATTTGGGGCAACATGTGGCTATTGTCACTGAACACTACGAAGACTTTGCTAGTGCCTTTCCATCGGCTGAAGCATCACCATACTCCGAAGTACGTTCTCTGCAGCTCGGAAATATCATCCATGGAGTCATGCAAGTACCTTGGCCTTGCACTTTCAAGTTACCTTTCCTGGTCTTCTCATATTACGAACATCTCTAACGAAGCCAGTCGAACGCTTGGTTACTTCCGCCGCACCTTGCGCTTAGTATCCCAATCCTTAAAAATACTAACTTATCTAACTTTTGTCAGGCCTAAGCTAGAATACGCATGCGCTGTTTGAGACCCACACCAAACAGCCCTTTCTAACACTCTATAGAAGCAGTTAAAAATCCTACAGATCGTTTTATTTAATCCGATTGTTCATACCACACTAGTATCTCTCAGCTAAAGTTAAAAGCAGGAATTTCCAAACCTAGATATAAGGCGTCATGTTTTTAGACTGTGTCTTTACCACAAATTTTATCACTCTGCTCCTAGTACTTAAGCCATCATTACAACGCACCGTCAATCTTGCCGATTACGTCACGAAAAATCTGTGTACCCTCCGCCTGCCCGAACCACTGCGCACCTTCATTCGCTTTTTTTTGTGAAGACTGCCCGGGACTGGAATGACCTTTCCACCGACGCCGTGCACCACTCCAGTCCACATCATTTCAAAGCTGCCATGGAATGCACATTTCACCGAAGTGATCGTCCATCTCTCTTGTAATACCCCACACCGGGGCCTTTGAGTAAATAATAATAATTATAATAATATGCAAAAAAGAAGAAGAGAAAACTTTTGTGCGAAGAAGTCAGTCTGTGTTGCCGGTCATGCGATGTAAATGACTAAATTCAGAGCGCGCACTACTGGGACACAACCTAAGGCACAAGAAAAGACAGGATATGTTCCAGAAGTTCGCGCTGTAAATTTAACCATGCTTCCACGCCAGCTCGCCCATTTTTCACTTTTGATGTAAATGAGCAACGCCGAACATCTGCGAATCACGAGGCGTCTGTAAGTCGAACAAAAACTAGAGCATTATTCATAAATGCACAATTTCTAGCGCGGCACAGGGCACACAGCGAAAAAATAGAGCCGAAAACACGGTTGCAGGAAGGAGGTGCGGGAGTGTATGTAAAATGTCCTACTACATAACACGCGTGAAATGCAACAGTCTATCAGACAGCCTGTATTTATGATCCGTCCAGTGTCACTTCAATAAAATGCGGAATACGAAGCGTCTAAAGCGATGAAATGGTGCTGTTTCAGGAGAAGACAAATAGATAAAGGAAGCGCTCCAATAAAATTGATGTGCAGAAATGATCGCGCGAAGGCTTTCTGGATAGTTCGACTGCGTCACCACATTATTCACATGTTCACTTCAACCGCGTCGTTTTATGTACACTAGACCACCCCATGCAGCTCCGAAAACAATTTATGTCGGTCACACGACAGTATAGTTTTCCTAAGAAAGGTACGTAGAGGAGTTGTTTTTCATTAGTAGCACACTGATAGCGACAATTATGCATGATCGATCAAAGTAATGAGAACCATTTACACTGTATTTACGAGCAAGGCCGCTTGGTATTGACCGCGTCCTTTATTGCCACTTATTGCATTTCGTACAGGAGTGCTTAATGAAAGGACCGTAATCATGTATCTTCCAGCAAGAAAACCTGTTTGTGTTGAAGATAACTACAACGCAATTATTCGGCTGCCTCTTCTGGACTCGCAATACACGTTAACATTACGAGGTGCGGTGTCAGAAGGGTGATGACAAACGTGTGCATCTGGTGTCAGCGCATGCGATCACAGAGAGCAGCATCGGTGTAGGAAGGCAGGTAGGTTAACCGGAGAGTCCTAGTTGAGTAATCTGATGGGAAAACGGGATAAAGGGACAGAAAGAGAACAGAAGCTCTCGAACAAACGCAAAGCGCGTACATAATCCAACAGTAACAGGTAGCAATCTCAAGGTCTCCGTTATGTTGATCGATGTTGATGTAGGATGTATAAATAACGGTGCGGTTACAGTTTCCTTGAAATTTGAAAATTCAAGTTTCTGAGCACGTACTCACTAAGGTCTTACGCTGAAATTGTTCGAGAGAGCAAGCGTCAGCCAATCATGATGCCCGACATATTATTAGCGCAGAAGGCCAGCCAATGGCAAACAACACTTACGAACGAAACGCTTTGCGAATGCTGCCCTGTTTTCTTTTTTTCCTCTTTTGCGTATTTTGATGGCATCGCTTTAACATTGAGAGCACGTTCTTTATCGTGTCTGTAGGGCCACGCACGCAAGCCCAGGTAAATTCAGGCAAGCATGACTTTTTAAAAAGCTCTCACGCAGAAAGTGGTGCGCGATGTTTCTAGAAACGAAGCCCGCCCGTACTTGAAATGTCAAGTACATGCACAATTATACTTTATTTCGCTGCAAAGTTCGAAAGTCGAATGACTTCGGTTTCCCCCTGCACACTTCAATCTGGGCAGAAGGACGAGAAGCTGCGTCTGACGTGCTAGTACGGTGGTCAGATAGTTCTATGCAGCTGCAACACGGTATGCCTTGCCGCTGCTCGTCCAATCTGCTTGCAAGATCGTAATATATTTCTACACGGCTGTTTGTTTGCTTCGAGAAAGAAGGCTCGTCACATGTAAGCCAGAAAAACTAACGTAATAGCATGCTTATACTGTCCGGAAATTTGAACTTTCCACCTTTCAGCGAAAAGGTGCGCACCCTTATACGCTACACGAGAACATTTCGTATGCGACCCAACAGGGTCTCGCTATTTTGCGTGCTGCATGCATAAGTTGAGTGGGAATTCTCGAGGACAGAAGGGCCGAGGCAGGAGAGAGGCTCTCGAGGTTCACGTTAGGTTCAATACCTCGTTTCGTTTCCTAACTCAGAGCGAAGTAGGGTGCGTTTGGAGGAAAGTGGGTTTTTTACGCAACGACTTTCTCTCGAGGCTAAGAGCTCGATTTTACGACGGAGCTTCTGCGACCTGAAGCTGCCCGCAAAGCCCTACCATGGCGAGCGCGCCAACCGTAGTAACGCCGTAGGAAATACGGTTTTATCGCACGGCTACTTTGACTAAAAGCGGCCAGGTTCCCGAAACGTTTCCCGAAAGAAACAGACATGTCATGCGCAATCGCTGTCGGTGCACATTTGACCATTCTACGTTTGATGCTCGTCTGCGTTGCAGTTTTTTTTAAACATAAGTAGTAGTAGTAGTAGTAGTAGTAGTAGTAGTAGTAGTAGTAGTAGTAGTAGTGGTAGTAGTAGTAGTAGTAGTAGTAGTAGTAGTAGTAATAGTAGTAGTAGTAGTAGTAGTAGCAGCAGCAGCAGTAGCAGCAGTAGTAGTAGCAGCAGTAGTAGTAGCTGCAGTAGTAGTAGTAGCTGCAGTAGTAGTAATAGTAGTAGTAGCAGTGGCAGTAGTAGTAGTAGTGGTTGTTGTTGTTGTTGTTTCCTGTTAGCCTCCTATCAGTGATAGCCGCCCTGAGAAGCAGAGGCCTCCCTTGCCGTCAGGGCATTTCGTCGACTTAATGGACAGTGGTCTCATACACTGTCTCTGTGTGTCAGTTCCGCGTTTGTTTGTGTGCCAGTTCATTGTTTTGCAGCTCGCTTATTAGGCTTATGTGCAAGGTTGAATGTTTGAACATCGGTTCAGCGTTATTAGATGAAAACCGTGCCTCTGATATTCGGGACGTCGAACGCACGTAGATGTGACTGAACGAGTGAAGCTGGCTTCACCCTGCAAGGACCCCTATTACGGAGAAGCCACACTGCATGCTTTGAACGAATAAACTGATCACAGTGCTTACTTCCACGCTTCCTCTTTATGCAGTGCCTACCTTCTCCTCTTTAAAGCAGACCGGAGTCGTGCTCCTTTCAGTGGCGGTTCGTAGCGTCCTAAGGGCGCTCTATTTGATTGCTAAGGTAATGTAGTACGCTAGTGAACATGCAAAACAAAGCACGAGAGATACTTTCTAAACGCGATCCGAGTTCAATATGTTTCGCCCTGTGCTTAAAGAAAAAAGAAAGACAATGTTAGTAAGAGCCGGTATCACACCATTACACACCGCGCGCAGGTTAAGCTGTATATTTGGGAGCACAACATAACTCCCATTTCTTTTTACTTTCATCCATTGAATTGGAAATAAGGATTTCGTAAGGAACCCGCATTGTCATGCGGGCTCACCTTTAAGGATTCCCGCTCAAACACGCACAGAGTATTAGAATGAGCAGTTATACATAGACGTAAGCTTCTTTTTTAAATTGTTGGAAAGGGTGCAGCGAGAAATTTTTCTATCGTACGGAACCAAAGTTTGCAACGCTTTGACCCCAACTCGCAGAGTAAAAACTGCTAGGAAATTCCAACTGGCATGTAAGATGGTGCGTATAGCTAGCCCTGGGGCTAGTTCTTGTAGTGACACATAAATACCCCAGAAAAGTAGTTGGGAAAACGGCGCCGCGGTGGCTCAATTGGTAGAGCATCGCACGCGTAATGCAAACACGCGTAACCGTTCCTCACCTGCGGCAAGCTGTTGTTTCAGCCACTTTTAATTTCATTACTTTTTCATTTCTTTAATTCAATCTGTAAGCGCAAGTAATTTCCCCTGTATTGTCTTGGGCGTCTGTTTGTTGGCTTCTAATGACATGATTAAAAAAAAATCGCCCCCCCCCCTGTTTAACCCTCTTTCTTCTCATGCTATATATATATATATATATATATATATATATATATGTAGTTTGAAAATACGATTGATCAAGAAACAAACAACGATTAAATATAGATTATGGAGTTTTACACGCCAAATTTACAATATGATTATGACGCATGCAATTGTGGGGGACTCCCGATTAATTTGGATCCCTTGCGGCTCTTTACGTGCACCTAACTCGGAGAACACGAGCATTCCTGCATTTCTCCCACATCGAAATGCGGTCGCCGCGGCCAGGATCGAACCCGTGATCTTAAGCTCAGCAACGCAAAGCCACAGCCGCTAAGTTACCGAGGCGGTAAGCAGCAAAGAAAAATTTGTAGGAACAGAGATGAGTTAGACTGGTGGTTCGACCATATCGAAAGGTATAAGGGATTGAAGAGAATGGTTCATGTTTACAAAGGCACCACAAATAACTGAGGAGATATTTTTATTCGTCTGATTCATATGATTTCAGAAAATTCATTACCTTTTTCTTTGCCATTTTGTCGGACCATGTGTCGGGTACGTCGGGGGCGTGAAAGGAGGGAGGGGGGGGGGGAGGCGCTAACCGCCCTTTCTAATTGCAACCCCGCTGGCATCGCACTGCAAATGTCAAGGAAAGCTCGCACAGCCGGTAAAAACGCAAAAATGAACCTGCTGTCTGGATCGCTTTTCAACGTGTCGCTCGAGCTCCGAGGCGGATTTTATCTTCTAGAATTACTTCTCGTGCGAGCCGCATTTGCTCAGCAGTGCTTCCAGCTCGTTTAATATCCAATTACAGCCTCCGAGCTCTCCAGGCGCAGATATATGCTCATTCTCATAACGCATCGCAATTTGCGCGGTAAGATCTCCGCAGAGTGAAACGAAACGAATGCTTCAATTAAGGCCCAGCTCTCGAATATATTACTCGGAGAACCTTTTAATAGCGTTTTTATATTCACATAGAATTTTTTTTATGTGCATTTTCCGACGCTATGCCCGTATGCATGCACGTTCTCATATGAAGTTTGGTTTTCAAGTGGCTTGCATTTAGTAAATTCACACTAGCTTGAACGTTTGTGCTCCCTGCTATGTGAAGTAATTGAAGTCTGAAAATGGCGAGTGGCCATGTGTCTTGCGTCTCGTCTGACAGAGTAGTCGCCGTACGTTTCGTTTCGTTTCGTTCGCCACACATTTTCCACGAGACGCGGAGTTTCCTCAGCAAATAGTTTGTTGACAGACAGTCTTAGCAGATCGAGCGTAGCTCGCGCTGTGCTCAGATTTCACGCGCTCGAAGGTCCTGCGCGGAAGTGCGCTGATTTTGCATTATTTTAGTAGGAGCGTCTTAGGCTTGGCCTAACTTGGCTGCACAATGACCAGGATGCCAAGTTGGACGAAACCCTCCCCCTCCGGTCGTTCGACCGCGTAAAGCGTTCTATGTACCGACGTAAGCGTTGTAAGCGTTGTGCGCCTGAGCACTAGCGTTCACGTTAAGCGGTTGTACGCGCATCGCTAGCGTACAGCAGTCTTAGCTAAGAACACTGTAGACGTTCAGCTAAAAAAATATATAAAAAATCACTCCATAGTTAGCACTGGAAAAATTCGGAGCGACGCAGGCACCTTCACTTACTCCATTATTCCGTGCTTTAATCATTTTTTGGAGTTGCTTTTTCTCGGTTAGTAAGTTGCAAGCCATTCCCGTTATTTCTATTCTTTTAAACACAAGCTGTGCATTGTTTTAGGAGGCTAAAATGTTTAATTATAGTCTTTTTGATATTCTGAGGCTGGAACAACGAGTTATGCGCAGTGTTCTGTTATAGCGTGGCCTCCTAATGAAAAGATATGGTATTTATAATAAAGGGTGCCAGTTGTCGTTACTGAAGTATTAGTTGGTTGGAACTGTTGTCGTAGGCAACTCGAGGGCTACTTATGCACCCAGTATGTTTTAGAAAGAATATTTACCATGAACTCTCCCTGCTGAAGTACAAATATATATGCAGGAATGTGGTAAAAAAAGAAGGCACAAATTTCAGGTCAACAGACAATCTGAGTGCACTCTCAAAATCCACTCTGAGTTTCTATTGAGATTGTGTGCATAGCCGCTATAATAGCATTTGTACAAAATTGTGCAAGAAGTAAATAGAGAAAAATGCACAGAAAATACTAGTTGTCCCAGTTAGAACGGATGAAACGAAATAAACAAGAAAAAAGAAAACAATGGTGTGACAGGACAGATGTTGATTCACTCGTCCTTCAAGCGAGATGCAAACACGGGACAGTACTTTGTTCCACTCTGTTAGGAAAGACAACCCGCGTGGGAACGTCTGCAAATGGGAGGCCGCTCTTGGCAGCAGTGTTATATGCGCGCCTGCTTTTCGTTGATCAATTTAACGGTTTCTTGTTTCTTGCTCATCAGAACTGTGCAGAGTGCGCCTTCTCCACCCTTTACTCTCGTACGGTTTAAGAAACATGCTTGTTCAGGCTGTAAACAAACAAGTGTAATTGTCGCCTAACTTAATTTCACGCTTGAAACATTGATTCAGTTGACAGTCGTCTCGTGTTGTCCAAGTTCGGTATAACGTAACTTTTATTATGCGCATTATTTTTTGTTGACGCATGAGATTTCCAACGGATTTCGACATGAGTCTCACAATAGTTGTTGTCGCATTTCAAACATTGTGCAGACGAAGATGCTCCTATAACAGCACAAGAAAACAACAATCGTGAAGTAAAGAGATGTGGAGATATATTTCGCCAGTCGTATCGGCTCTTTTCTGAAAGTAAGACGTCACACCTCCGTACTAGCATGTGTGGTCGCGATTGTAGTCATTTTCAACGCGAGAGGTAAACCAAACCTTCAGATTATTTACTGTCGATTGTTGCCCGTGGAAACGTGAAACGGAAAAAAATGCAACAATTCATGCGCGAGAACTGTGATCCCGCAGTTTTGAGCATGTCGTCGCTATCTATGTCCGCACGGAATAAGACCACATTCTCTCACACTCTTAGGTGACTGAAAGCTCCAGCAATTATATTCGCTAAGTGCCTCTCAAAGAGTCGGTGAATGCTTTCGCAACGAAACGCCTTTACGTATGACCATTTGCGTCGTGTTGCTTATAGGGCGCACAGACATAAGCTGGCCAAAGAACGCAAACTGTGGTTTGATCGGACAAGCTATGATCGCTGTTTGCTCGGTTCTCTGATAGGTGAACGCTGCCATTTCCATCGCTTTGCTCCGGTACTTTTTGAGGGCTTAGTGAGTGTAACGATTGGTCCGCGCGATGCTTTTGTTTAGTGACTACAGTGCCGGCCATTCTTCCGCTTCTCCTAGACAGGGTTCTATACGAAAGTTCTGCACGCGTATATGTAAATTACTAAATGGTTGTGCTTTGCGCGAGATTCCCACAAGACTGCGGAGTAAGCAAACTTAGCACTAATCCCTGCCAGCTCGCAACGACACAAAGGAACAGACGTTTGAAATTCTCATGCCAACAATTCGTGCTCAGTGGAATAGAACATTTGTTTATTTCTTTTTCCTTCGGGTTCCCGGCAATACGGCTTGGAAGCAGGCCCGGAACATGTATTTTAAGCAATCGCAATAAAAAATGTATAAGAGAAGCTCATTTAACAGCCTAATTTCTAATTTCTGCTATTTAACTTTTCTTGAGTACTGCGCAATGCATATATGGTTAAGCTAGTGTCTGCATGGAGTTCCCACTAGAGTCTTTTTCTCTAAACTCGCTTTAGTTACGGACCAACTAGCCTAACTAAAAATGAGGAAGTTTCTTTCTATACTTTTGAAAAAAAAGAGAAGTGCTGCTACTGGGTTAGCCTGCTGATAAGTAATATCTGTAATCAGTGAAAAGCGCGAACCTCCAAAACCCATATTAGCACACGTTCGTCAGCGCAAGCATGAACCAGTGAAACTTCGAGCTCCGATCGCTTTGTATACACCAGCTTTGAGTTACCACGCTAATAGTTAGACAGCGTTGTGCAGGAAGTAGTTAGCGAAGACTAACTTGGCAGTCTAGTTATGTTTTTTGCACTTTCACAAACGTGTAATATAAAGGCTGCCGGTAATGCGTGGATAAATTTCTCAAAGTCTGGCGCGTCGAACGGAAGCACTGGAGGCAGATATCTTTTGAACCGGTACAGGGGACAAACTTCGGTGATGTCGCAGTTATTACCTCATTCTAATAAATTAGGCACGACGTTGCAGAATCCCCTGTCGCGACACCCTGACTACCTTTGAGTTTCTTGGTTGTTCGTTGCTTCGCAGACTCACCGTTTTAGATCTTAGATTATGGCCGATGGGCAATCGCGCTGGTTAACGGCACAACTTCCGCCAGACAAAGATGCGACGGGCTTTCGTAACAAAGCACATCGTTAAAATAATGCGGCCCGTTCGGCGCGTGGGATGCGGAAATGGGACGTCGAGTTAGCATTGCGCTAGGCTGGAGAGAAAACGCGGAAAGCCGTACTGCGAGTTTAGTTACGGCATCGTTGAATCCCGTAACGTCTGACTGCTCTCGAATAATAAAGGTGTGTGGAAAATTCGCGGTTTATCACGTGTCCACGATCGTGACGGATGCAGAACGTACGCGGAGCAGAGTGAGAGACACGGCGAAAAAAAAGGGGGAGGTGTTTGTTATGACGGAAAGGGACTCAATCCGAAGTTCTAAATTAATTTTCCTTTTGGTGTGAATAATTAACGTTCCCTAACTCTAACTACAAAGTGAGTTAAGAGCGACGCAGTAGTGGAGGGCAATGGATTAATTTTGGCCTTCTCGGTTTCTTTCTTTATCGTGCACCTAACTCCAAGTTACACGAGAGTTTTATTTTTGCATTTTGCTCGTGTTTAATTCAATATAACACCGAAGCTCGTTCTCGGTGAATCGAAGTTCTGACCGGCTACTCAGCACTGAAGAAAGGGGGAATGGTTGTTGGAAGAGAGTAAACCATTGGCGAGAATTTGTCCAATATCAACTATCGACCTTCGTTAGAACAAAATTCCCTGGGCCGGACACTCGAACTCGTGTTTCCTCGTGTTTATTAAAACCCCTATTTGCTTCGTAGAAAGCTATATGCTTCCCGTTCTGGGAAGCATATACAGAAACGGGAATGGTTGTGAAACAAACGTTTCATTAGCCCACATGGTTTGTGTGAAGAATTGGTGACGACTGAGATCTTCTTGTTGGCTCGCACGAATGCGTTCGTCACTTATGGTATTCTGCTTATATCTAGGATAAATAAGACCATTGTCAAAAATCTTGCAACAAAATAAATAAATAAATAAAATCACAAAAATGTAAATTCTGGGATTTTACGTCCCATAACCAAGGTCTGAATATGTGGCGCGCCGTAGTGGGAGCTATGGAATAATTGGTCCCCTGGGTTTCTATAGCGTGCACCCACGAGCACGGTACACGGGAGCGTTTGCTGTCTACTTCCATCGGAGTGTGGCGTCCACGATCAGGATTGAACCCCCGACCTCCAGCTCGACCGCGCCACGCCAATATTGTAGCCACTGAACTGACGTGGTGGTTTGAAATTTCATATGTGTTGAAATTCTCTAGTTGTGAGAGTGGGAAAGTAAAAGTGCGCAATAATGCAGGTCGAAGGCGCAGAGGAAGCCATTGCCGCAGTAGCGCGCATTTAGGCACCTTACAACTTTTCTTAAACATTTATTTTATATTTTATTTATTTGGTGAATACTGCGATCTTTCTTAATCATGACAGGGTGGGTACAGAAAACTACGAAAGATGCAAGCATAAAGGAAGGAGGAAGATACAATAAAACTTTAATTACAATGCAATATACAATAACACAAATGACAGAAAGTTAAAAAAACTTGAGAGAGAGAAACTAAGAGGGGAAGATGGGGAGATTAACCAATGACGTGCCCGGTTGGCTATCCTACACTTGGGGAGGGGGAAATGGAAGAATAGATAAGAAGGAAACTACAATAATACTATATACAATAACTACAGTGTAACGTATTATGCAGTGAAATGTTTAGTGAGGGTCAAGTGAGGCTGCTTTCAAAGAATGACGATGTGCTATGTGATACAACACTATTAGAAAGATTATTCTAGTCAATAACAGTTCGGGGAATAAAAAGCGCTTATAACACTTAATCTGTGAAGTCAGATGAGTTATCATCTTACTGTCTCGCTTGCGAGTGCCGCAACCCGAAGAATACGCAAGAATACCCGAGGTGTTAACACGTAAATGTCCATTCAATAATTGGAAGGAAAACTTTAGGCGATAAATACGGTTTCTATCCATAATAGATTGCCGGCCTCTACTTGTCAACAGCTCAGCTACTAACGTCCGGCGGCAAGAGGTATATAGATAAATAGGAAGGCTTTCTTTTGTACTTTTCTTTTCCTTCTTAATGTTACGCTTAATGAAAGTATCCCATTATACCACTGCATATATAAACTTGGATGAATAAGTGTTTTACGCATACGCTTACGAAGTGTACGATAATAGTTTCCCGTAATTATGTCAATACGCGTGTTCCAAGTTAGGTCATTTGTTATCAGTGATTCAAGATATTTGTATTCTGTAGTTTCTGTTAGAGAGACGTTATTAATGTTGTGCTGATAACATAGAATGTTTCTTTTCAGTGTATTTTTTCATGTAAATTGTTCTATGGTGATTAATTTCCATTTGCCGTTCCTTTCAGCAAGTAATGACCTTGCCAAATTGATTATTGAGCCTTATCTGATTCTCAGCTGAGGATATTTTCGTGTACAATACACAGTCGTCAGCATACAGCTTCACATTTAGAAAAAGGTCGGTGACAATATCATTAATAAGTAACAGAAACAATAGCGGTCCGAGGACGGAGCCCTGGGGGATGCCGGAATAAACAGGGATTTCACGAGAACGGTTTTCATTTAGGGAAACACATTGTCGATTATCAAGGTAGGCGCGTATCCATGATGGCATTTTTGAATATTTTAGAAAGTATTCCAGTTGATCAAGTATATGTGCGAAACTTTATCAAAAGCCTTTTCAATGTCCATAAAAATGGCATCTACCTGCTTTTCTTCATTCAATGCTGTAGCAAAATCGTGGATGGTTTCAGCAAGCTGATTGTATATCCACGTCGAAACTCATGCTGTGAACTTGTTAGTACGGTGTGTCCTTCAATAAATGAAGCAATGTGTTTGTGAAATATATGTTCTAACATTTTGCGGGTTATTGAGGTTAGCGAAACAAGGTTGGTAATTTTCAATTTGTCTTTTCTAACCTGCTTTGTGTAGGGGATTAATCCTGGCAATCCTCCAGTCCTCGGCTAACGTGCCTTCGTTCAGAGATCTAGTGTGTAATACAAAAAAAAAATATTTTGCACGCCATTCTGCATACCGTTTTAGGAAGGCATTGGGCATCTCATCTGCTCCCACATATATTTTTATATCCAGCTTTACTTCCACCCTAAAGAAGTCCGTGTAACGCGGCTAATTATACAGTGTGAGATGTCTATATAGCAGCTAGAAATAGCGGTGTATGTATACTTAGAGCTTCTATCACAACCAAAATTATTGCTTTCACTCCCTTGTTCAGAAAAACAAAAAACAAAAAAAGGTAATATAAGGACGTTTTTGAAGTTTTCAAGCTCCCACCGTATTTAGGGGTATGCCTAATAATATAGTCTAACTTGCTAGGCTAATTAGCAACGAGGAAGTGTGCAGGCAGCATTTAATTACGTGCTCTAATCAGTCTTGGATGCGTTTTTTATAATGAAAAGAGAGCGACGTCGCACGAAGTCAAATGGATTAAAATTAGGAGTTCGGTTTATTGGAGCGTGCCTAATTAGTCGTCGCGGGGCATTTAATCTCGTCTCGTGAATTAGCCAGGATTTAATTAGCCGAACAAGAAGAAAATCAGGAGACGCAGTGATGGTAGACTGATGTGTGCAACGGCAGCGAAATTAAAGCGACTAAAAATTAAATGTATTGTAAAGTTCCGACAAAAAGCAGCAATAATTATGAATAGATCCTTCCACGGGGCTCACGTTAGGCCTAGCGGTTCTCGTGACGTAGTAGGTGAGCGCACTCCAGGAGTGACTTGATGGTGTGCTCTTCATCCCCTTGTTAAACGTGCATGCTAGAATAGAAGAATCTTGTCTGCCGGCTAGTTCCCTCTTCTTAGCTATAGGATTAAATGTAGACAAGATTACGTTTAACCAAATAACATACACTTATGAAGACTGAAATTAAAATGAAGCAGATGCAATTTGTAGGGTACAAACAGTTTCAGCTTTCGAGTTCGAACACGCGTGTTTCATGGAAACGCATTAGCTGATCACCGTAGAAATTTGTCAAGTTCCCTAGCTGTGTGTGGTCGAAGAACGAAATAGTTTAAGTTTGAACACGCTCAATTTGGACAAGGTTTCAATGGGTGGTGTCCGAAACCCGACGTCTATGACGTGTTTCCGGCTCTCGGAATCGCTTCCGACGCATTCAACTAGCAAAAGCATAACCTTTGAGATCCTCACTTAAGATCCAGAGGGCGCCACCTTATGAAGTATGGCTTTGGACACCACCTATACGCACAGTACGCAGCCGCACAGCATCAGGAGATTGGGAGCTGTGGGGCTCATGTTTCATAGTTTCAGAAAGTTTTCCCAAGCACAAACTACGCGCTTTAGAGATTGGCTCTTGAGTCGTGGCGTCTGTACATGCATCTCGGAGGCCACAGAATACGAAGTAGACGCAAGGAGGGACATTCTAGTTGTACATTAGTTTTGCATCTTTAGGTAAAATGCACGATAACGACGACGCGTAGGCACACCGACACGCACACGAAGGCCACTTCCAACGCGCTGTGGCAGCTCCTCTTCAACAAATAGATTCCGTTTTTGTTTTCTCCCAATGAACTTGTAGGACGTGGCGCTTTGTGTGTGTCGGTCTATTTGCGGTTCTATGTTTTTCGCGCCGGTGACGGTGACTGCGCCAAAATGTTGTTCCTGAGAAAATGGCCGTGTTCACAGTGCCGCTATCGCAGAAAATAATTTTAGCGCTGGAGGAATCGCTGAAGGCTGCCGGCTGATTCTTTTCATCGTGCTGAGCGGAGCAGAGAAACGTGGGCAACTTGACGACACCTATTACATAAACGCGCGCAGAAAGGAAGAAAGGAACGACGGAATTTTGAAAATAGCATTAGAACGAGGTATCGGCGTCTTCGCGCCGTTCACTCGAAAGCGATATCGATCGGCAAGAGTGAGCGAAATGAGAGGGAGCTGTGATGAAGATGCCGATCAAAACTATATTAATAACAGAAAAAGAAGGATCCTGCTGGCAGCTATACACAACAATCTGCATACAAACCCTTGAGCTCTAAGCACCGGCGAAAACACGAGAAACGCGTTATAGCCTACTCTAAGCGTCACATAGGTTGCGTGGGAACGTCTGCAACTGCCATGTGCCGGAGCCACTTTTGTTTCTCGCGTTCTCCGGTTTCCCGAATTTTTGCTTTTATTGTGTTCGAAATAGTCAGTTTTTCATGTGTGAGATTTGTTCTCGCATAAGCCTTCTGTGAGTTCGGTGCCAGGCCAGGCAGTTCCATGCAGACGTCGGAAGTGATTGATGCTCGGGTACCGCACAAAGCTTCTTCCGAAGCAGCAAGCTAAAGTGTTGCTCACCCGTTAGCAACAGCAATACAGCAAGCTGGTTTACTGGCATTACCAAGTTACAACGACGACGACGACGACGACAACAACAACAACAACAACAACAATAACAACATTTTTTGTAGCATAACTTTTGCGATTCGAATAGACGGGAAACAAGAAGGCTGTCTCATACCCAATAAAAGGAGTACCCCAAAATTCGCTTTCGGCTCCGCGTCAACCTTACGTTCATGGCCCCGTAGCTTGCCAAGTACAGCGGCACTCGCACGGGAAGTCCTTAATCTATTCTGATGATGTCACATTGCAGTCCATCCACAAAGACACGTACAGGTAAGCTGAGCACTTTCAAGAAGGATTTCATGCTGTGTCGAACTGTTCATGAGTAGATGGGCCTTAAAAATTTGCCCCCGAAATCTAGCTATATTGTGACAGCCTACGTGGCAGGACGCTGGAGGTTCGGGCCGAGGCCTCCGAAGTCGAAGACCATGCTCAGTTAGACACACTTCGAAAAGGTGCTACATCGATCACTGAAACTTTGGAGGTCTGCGTACGGTGTCTTAATATTCAGCTACACCCCATTGGCTCCGTGAAACTAGGCAAGCTTATTGGAAAATTTAAATATCGCCGAGAATTACTGGGGAGCGCTGCTTTGTTGCGCTATGTACCAGGCATGCATCCCATCTTCTGCTTTTTCTTACTCTTTAAATATAAAGTGGTTACGGGTCTTTTCCTGCCTGGCTAACTTATAATGATGATTTTCGTATGTAGTTAAAAGAAAGACTTAATAGTACACTTAATAAACTTAATAAAGTACACTTAATAAAATTTTACCACCGAAAATAAACGAAATGAAAGAGCTTGTATGGCTAGTGCTATTTATGAAGAACATTGATCAAACAAAGCGCCAACTCCATCAGCACACATCGAAGCGCTAAACAATCAGGCGTTGTCGCGTACACTATCCATGGTTGCGATTTTTGCCGTCTTGAATGATCAACCTAAACCAAAAGTCAAAATTCGCCCTTCCCATTTGCTCTCTCTAACCGCATCGGCAAAGAAGCAAAAGGAATCGGCACGTGTGTGATAAATGTGAGAATGAAGGGCCTGATTTTTTTTTCATCTCCTCGACTCTCGAAGTGGGCTTGGCCTCTGTGGTAACGGCGCCTCCTACTTTAGCGCCTGGGCTCAACACGATTACCACTCTTCGCGACCGCACGCTGAGAGTATACCCGCAAATGGCTACCATAAAGCTTAAATGAAAAATGCATTAGAGGCACCACCCAGTCCCCTTGCCACTTACGCACACGCGCAAATGTATTCCACTTACAAGCCTCCCACTCTTTAAGTTTAGCTCGAAGCCTCGTGGGCAGCAAATGTGCCAGGGACGTTTATTGATCTGACAGACCCGGAAAGGATTGCGCTATAAGCTCGGTGCGTCGATGGTTGAACACGGCCATTTCAGTTCCTTCGCGCTGGCCGCATTTGTTCTGGGAGACGCCCAACACGAATTCTGCTTCGCTCGCGCGTGTTCGTTTCTTGTTAAAGCGGTAATTACTTCGAGAGGAAAGTTGTCTCGGCCATGCTACAACGGCAGGCTTGCGCAGTGAAAGAGAAATTATCAAGGGAAAAAATACTACGACGTGTCTTTCTATGAGATGAAGAGCCGTTTATCTAGACCCATAAAAAAAAGAGAAAGAAATACCCCTTGTGAGATGCTGACTACGTTTGCCTGGCATGCCTTACAGACATACCTGGCATCCATTAGAAAGCCACGAGAGCTAAGCGTCTTCAGGAGAAATTAAGTTACCTTAAGTTCCAAATCGTCTCCCTGCGTTTGATGGTATCATGCAATCATTGTAGTGTTGCCCACTTCTTAACAACTTCTCTGCTCTCTATGTACATACATACATAAGTACGTATAGGTACGTATCTACACATACATACATACATACATACATACATACATACATACATACATACATACATACATACATACATACATACATACATACATACATACATACATACATACATACATGCATGCATGCATGCATGCATGCATGCATGCATACATACATACATACATACATACATACATACATACATACATACATACATACATACATACATACATACATACATACATACATACATACATACATACATACATACATACATACATACATACATACATCTATGTGTACACTACAGCAAATGACGCTGTCACTTCCCAGTGTAGTATGGGTAAAAAGAAAACCTGCGCAGCATGTAACCTTCGGAGGATGATTATCAAAGTCAAGCGATAGCTCCCCGCTAACCTGCTGAGATATGCTGCTGGGGATACTTGTTGGCTAGCTCTACTGGCTAAATGATATGAGGCGTGTGGGGTCTGCGACGCTTCACTGCCTGTAGTGCTGGCCCGCACTACAAACCACATAGAACACTTCCAAGGAGGCATATCGTGCAGTGGTAGTGTCATCGACCCACCATGTCTCCTTTGATGACATTGTCTGCGGACCCAGCCAAGCTTTATTTACAGTGTCTCTTAGATTGCTCCAGTCTACTCGGACCGACAGCGCTTTAGAGGAAATTTACTAGCTCCGAAGAAATTTCATTTCTCCCGTAATAGGAATGCGACACGTCTAAGCAGTCTAGTATTAAGCAGTGAAAGGAAGGGTTGCTAGAACGATTTCGTCGAAATCATTGAAGCCAGCAGTTCGCGATAACAACGGAACAATGTCTTTCTTTTTTTTTCTGGATAGAGTTGGCGGTGCTATAGCAATCATTGCGAACGGAGCGTGGCGGAAAAAGCCGGGTACTGACATTGGAACTATCAGAATCGGCGTGATGAAAGCGTCGACGCGCCGGTGGAATGGCGTGAATTACGACGCGTTTAATTGCGCCGCAGAAATGGCTTCCGCGAACGAGCCAGAACGGTTATATGTGCGCCCTCTCACCGACACCATGGCGTTGTGCAGTGCAGCAGAGACTGTAGGCCTCGTGTCAGCCCGTCACTAGTGAGAGTCGAGACTGCGAGTTCCAGGGAACGTAGGAGAACTCGCCCATTGTACGCTACTAATCCTGCCGTGACGCTTCCATTCAGCCGCCCTGGCGAGGAGGGCGATCAGCGACGGACAGTGGAAAGGAAGCCCTGCTTCTATAGTTCTCTTTTCTGGTTGGCTGACGCAACCCATAGATTTCTCCGTGCTGCAAGGGGCTGATGAGATTGGCTGTGGATGCTGAAGTAGGGGTGTACGGTCGTTCGCTTAGACTACGCTCATAGGAAATGCGCGGGAAAGCATTCGGCCCGTGTGGTCGTTTATAGGCGAGCTATTATGAGACGAGTTGGCGGTGGAAGATTAGCTCTCGCGACTTTAAATAAAATCACTACTTTCTGCAGGCAGAAGGAATGTGAGTAACAGTAAATTGCGAGAATACAGCCGTCGCTTAAACTCTGTAATGGAATGATAAGGACGTGAGAGCTCGAATCTTCCTTGCTTGCTTTCTGCTACATTATTAGACATTCTATCGGAAAGTACTTCGTTTAGATTAATGTGAAGAACGTAAAATAAAGGTTGTTAAAACTTGTGTCATCTCTTTTTTTGCAGGTTGCTGTTCTATAACAAAGGTATTGAAGACCATTGGCTTTTATTTTTTACTTTTTTTTTAGCTTGTGATAGCTACACGCCAAAACGGACGTTGTTTGTAATAGGACGTCCAGCAGGTATTCCTCCGATGTCCTTGTTACATGTTTTCACCTTCCATCATCAGCTCAGCAATGGATCTATTGTGGGGATTATGTGGCTTCCAAGGATGGTCATGAGAAGAGGCAGTGTTAAGAGGAAGCTTCAGCTCGGGTGCTCCTATCAAAATACATGTAAGAGGAGAATTCGTTTTTCTTGGGAACCACTGCACCAAATTTGACGACGTTTGATGCATTTAAAAGGAAAACATAACATCTAGTGACTGTTGGTTTCGAATTCTTGATTTGGTCCGTCAATATTTTACTAAAAATTGACGTGGACGGTGATCTGAGGGGGATTATGGAGAAGCCCGTTTTTAGAGCGTAGCTCTTAGGCGCTCGTTGCTGCATTTACAGTCGGTGTGCCTCGGCACTCCTGGTAAGCGACGGAACGAGCATAGCGAAAGAAGAAGGAGCGAACGCGGAGCATGAAAGGCGGCGATAGCTAAAAGGGCGCGAGGAGAAAAGTGGAGGAGGAGAGTATGGCGAGAGGGTAAAAAAGAAAAGCATAATGCCGCGCAAGATGGGCTCTGCGGCGACGAGCGCTACGAGATGGCGCCAGAGTAGCGCACTGTCGTCGTCTGTTCACCGATGGCAAGCGGCAAGCGTGGCCACCGATACCATACATGGTAACAAAGCACTGTATGAGCTGAGGTCTGTCGGCAACGGCTGCTGTGAATCGCGCCCACGCCTCACCCACGCGCCGCCTCTCGCAACCTCCCGATTAGCGAGGTAGTCGCGCCACTCTTCGTTCCGTTTGCAGTGCATCGCACGAGACAGAGTCGCCTACCAACTTGTATTTCGCCTCTGCCTGTACGAAGCCTCTTCAAACAGCCCCGCGCCCACGCGAAACGTTCGTTTCGGGAATGTAGAAATACATTTTTAATGCCTAACAGGAAGCGAATTCGGGGAGAGTAGAATCATTTACTATAGTGCTTCGGAAAGGCTTGGTTCTTACGGTGAAGTTCGGAGAAAAGTGGTGGTGGTTGCAAGGTCTTATTTATGGAACTATACCTAATGCTGTCAGAGCAGGTGCGCTCGGTGAAGTCGTTTCGACGCTGATGCCAAGGCCACGAGAAACGCGCGGGCTAACCAAACTCCCGAACGGCGACAACGCCAGGGTTAACGCTAACTATAGCTTTAATGATTTCGTTCAGTACGTTCGTAGTTCGTTCAGCCAGAGCCAAAACCATCAGCCATTTTTTTGTTCTTTTTTGTGGTCGGTTGAAGCGACTCGTAGCTTTCGCCGTGCTGCACGCAATGGAGAAGATAGAGTGCTTATGCTTGGTGCCTCACTGCGTGCGAGTGAGTCGACTCTGCAGGATTTTCAACGCTGCACGCATTTACATCGCTATTCGGATCGATGGCTCAAGGCATAGAAAAAGGTACCATGTGTCCCTGGCGGCGACACTTGACTCCTAAAGCACGACAAAATTCGAACGAAAGCATATGTAACTTCATTAAGAGAGAGAAAGTCTCCTTTTCCCCATTTCTTAAGAACCGCTCTGCAGGCCCAGTAGAGCCAGGAACGGCGTCCTGAAAAGCAGGGCAGTTTCTTTCAGACGATGCAATAGTCACCCACGTTTTGCCATCTCTTAGTTACTTTTTTTTCCGCAATGATTGCCGGGTTCCCTTTTTACCTTACGCTAGCGTGCAAAAAAAAAATCAAGAAATGGTGCGGGGAGAAAATACTGGCCGCTATGCGCGTGAAAACGGTGAGGCGATTGAGCGAGCAAGGTTAAAGAAAAAAAAAGAGCTGTATTTCTTGGAGAGTTCCGCAAAGCGTTCCACTGCGTCTAGCCACTTCAACTTGGCTTTCTGCAGTGTTTCTTATTTCGTAACATGCGCATAAATTTCACATTCACCGGCGTCACATTGTTTCCTTTTGGCTAAAGAACTTATAGTCCCTGCCTCTCGCTAAAGAACTATAGTTCTTTATCGAGAGGCAGGGGCTCCTACGCGAGAGTTCTCACATATATGTGGTAGCTTTCGCTCTCGTTCGCTTGGACCAACAGAGTGGGTGCCTAAATCAGACCATTTAAAGGGGGATCATTGTGTTTTATGCAAGAGCCTCATGTCTTTGTCCAAGAGCTAAGAAAGGCAACCCCACCAATACGGTGAATCAGTTCTCGCTGAAAGCGCAATAAGTGTTGCCACGCATTCACAAGAAGGTTCTTGCGCTGGTGCTGTTCGTAAGAGCGCGTGCTAGCCAATCGGGATGTAGGCTATATTAGTCGCAAGCGTTGCCGGCCGATGACGACGAACAGTTACAAACGAATTTGGATCCAGAATTGCGTGAAGGAGATAGATAGATAGATAGATAGATAGATAGATAGATAGATAGATAGATAGATAGATAGATAGATAGATAGATAGACAGACAGACAGACAGACAGACAGACAGACAGACAGACAGACAGACAGACAGACAGACAGACAGACAGACAGACAGACAGACAGACAGACAGACAGACAGACAGACAGACAGACAGAGAGACAGACAGACAGACAGACAGACAGACAGACAGACAGACAGACAGACAGACAGACAGACAGACAGACAGACAGACAGACAGACAGATAGATAGATAGATAGATAGATAGATAGATAGATAGATAGATAGATAGATAGATAGATAGATAGATAGATAGATAGATAGATAGATAGATAGATAGATAGATAGATAGATAGATCAAGTTGGCATGACGTCTTGTAGTATCGCGCAAAGAGACGAATACGCGAAGAGATCAATACTATTCCATTAATTAGTTACACATAGATTGTACCCGCATGCGGGCAGTTTTCGCTGAGTGCCTTCATTGCTGAATTTCGATATCGCAAGCGTCAATGAACGCAGTCAAACTTTCGCATTCGTAATACTTAAAGACATTGAACTAGCGGATAAAAAGAAGGAGAAAAATAAGTGCGAGGGCAAAGGCAGGAAAGGCGAGATGGCAGTCGCGAGTTTCGAACTTTTGCCGCGAGTAATGACTGACAGATATATGATTTGACTATCGAACTTTGAGGTTGGAGCAACGCGGGGGACAGAGAACGTGCCGCGTGGAGCAGTTTTCATGACTGCGCGAGGTTGAATGCACGTAGCAGCTTGGACGTTGTCGCGTGGCGTTCCTGTCAGGACGCGCTGGCAGGCCACGAAGGAGTGGAGCATGCGAGACGACAAGCACACCCTTTCAGAACCAAACGCCAAAGTGTTTTATTCTTTACGCGCCCCTAGCTCCTGCCCAGAGGTCAGCGCTGATGGTAACACTGCCAGCACGTTCGCCGTAAGGCGCCCGCCGCTGTGTATTGGAGCAACGGCGGCGAGCGTTGGGTTGTGTTCCTTGTTTTTCCTTTCCTTCCAGTTTCTGTTGTGGCCAAACTTTGCGACTAGACTTTGTCGATTTGTTACGGTTAAACGCACACATATTATGGGCAAACACACAAAAAACGCAACGACTCCCACCGCACTTATCTTGTAGCTGGCTATGTTGCTCGAAAAGAAAAATGTTAAAATGAAGCAAATGCGAAAAGTGTACGAAAGCGTCGCGTCGAGACTCCACAGATGAATACCCGATGAGGCATGGTGTGATTTCTGCAGCGCGAAGCCTCTAAGTGCGGAGAGAAAGGTGAAAAAGAACGAAGGAATTGCAGGAGAAGGACAAACACGAGCGTGGGATTCCCGAGGTTTGCCACTTCATTAGTATGCGAAAAGTTGCTGCAAATAGGTAAAGAGCGGGACCAAAAAAAAAAAGGGGTTAGAAAAGAAGAAACGTGCGCCAGTTGTCCCATATGTACACATCACCTCTCACGGGCTGAAAAAAGATGGGTTCGCGATACGCTGTCGAGTTAGTCTTATCAGCCCCGTGCAAGATCGGACGTATTTGCAGGATGACAGACGAACGCCCCTAGCGGCACCTCAAATAAAGGCAGTTGGGCGTGCGCGGTTAAAAAAGAAAAAAGAAATTGTGAATTTCTGCGTGGGGGTTGTCTATCAAATACCACTAACATGCGGGCGCAGTTACATACACGTTCACGTAATATACACGCGTAATACACACGTTCAAAGTACATATACACGTAATACACACGTTCAAAGTACAGAGAATACGTGCTTGTACATGACAAACCGCTGAATAATAACAGTTCAATGAGACTTAGGAAGAGAACAACAATAAAAATTTAGCCAGGTATAGCACGTGCAACAGAACTTTAGAAATTGAAATGGAAATGACCAACAAAGAAACATCAACCATGCGCGCTCAGCTCTGACCAGACTGACGTGTTTATGTATGTGCACATTCTTTAGCCTTTAAAAGCTGAAAGTATATATAGGCAAAACTGCTGGTTTGAGGTTATCTTTTGGAGGCAATAGGCTGAACATGGTAGGCTGTGATGAACACATGTGATGGTCACAAATAATGCGATATTCTTTTTTGGGGGTTTTTACACGGTTAAATTTTCTTGTCTAAGCCGAAATGAAGGTAAGACAAATAAAAAAAATCAGAGTGCGGTACTTGAAACTGCGACGTGCAGCCTAAATTATGTATGACTAATCATTTCGCATGAACATGCGGTGCACGACGTTGGCTTTATTAAACGTCGATGCTCATATGTAGAGTAGAGTGTACGATCGTACGCCCGCTTAATCTAACTACAAGGCGGCCTGGAGCAACAAGTTGTAGGTATGGAATACAGCGCTGTATTCACAAGTGAGAATCGCCGTGAATTCAACAAAATTACGTGGTCACTTGCGGCGATAAACCTCAATGGAACACGTGTTCCTTTATATACACATGGCTTTTGTTTTCTTTCTTTGAAAGCGAAGCTGTTATTGACAGTTCCGCAGCCATTATTTTCGTGCGGCGGCATGTATATACTCGTATGCTGGTGGAGCGCCAGGTAAAAATCAGCAACGCAGCTTATAAGTCGGAGTTCCCAATTTTTGCTTTAAATAATGGTAATTATAATTGACTATGAATAAAAGTTACCTTGCGTACTTTTCACAGGAACACAAAGCACATTCTTTGCGCGGTTTATTATTATTTTTTTTTTTAGCCAGCAATTTGTAATCTGTGTTTCTGATGTCGTGTTTAACCGGCTCCACGTGCGAAGCCAGCTATAGTAGTTTCCACCGCCTGCGGTGGTAAAGGGCAGTTACCTACGCAGACTATTGTGGTATACCGTATATATACATATACTGCGTTTTGCCGTTTTTCAAACCTAATTAACACAAGGAAAGTACCCCGAAGTTTATTGATTTCGCGATGTGAGCGTCTGTACTAGACCAGCCTCAGTAGATCAGTTGCCACGGCAACGCAATGTCACTGGTTCGATTCCCGGCCACGGCGGTTGCATAACAGAAAAAAATAAATAAATAAATAGAAGCAAAAAAGAAATAAAATACAGAATAAGCCATCTCGTGATGACTGCCAATGGTAGTGCGATTAGCATTCGAGCAATGTAGCGACACAGCGTATTTCTGAATTAACGTTTATTTAACGTCTGGCGTGATCATTGTGAGACTTCTATTTTGCTTCGGCACCGTTCCCGCTTTGCTACGGCACTTGCTGGCCAGGGTTTGTCATGAGAGTAGGGACATGACTACGATCGTATGACGTCGACGCAGCGACGACGATGAAATGAGGTCAGTGGTTCGAGCGCCCCTCTGGATATATTACCGCTGAGATCGGCCGACAAGGAACGGCGGATGGTAAGAAAGAATTGAATCGGGCAATAGGAATTCTTGTTACATACCTGACCATTAAGGCAGCCAAAATTAGGGTTAAGCCCGCTCCGCTACCCCATCCACCTATACTGTATACGGTGTTGACGTTAAACACGATAGTTAAATTCAATTTAATGCGCCGTGCCGTGTTCAATACGGGAAACTTTCGCGGGTATTGAGCACCGCAGGTCACAGCCGCTCTAATTCCACGTGCCGGTACACGTCAGCGGCGATACGAAAGTAAACAATGCGCCGGTCAAAAATGTTTCTTTGAAGGTTCCCTTTTTCGCTGGGTAAAGATTGCTGACACATGTCGTTATACTGCTACACCAACCAGCAGTTCCTGAAGCTTCGTTCGCTGCGCGATGAGGGAAGCGGGCGCGCTTTTGTATAGCAGAGTGCGTGTTTCGCGAACGAAGAGAAAGAAACAGTGGAAAAGCAAGCTTTCGGCGGTTGTTTTAGCTCGTATAGTTCGTTATTTCCATCCTCATTTCTGTCGAGTAAGTCTTCGTCGTGTTCAGCTCGGATTACCTCGTGCCACCTAAAAGAAGCAAAAAGGAAATAAATAAACATGTGCTCGGTATTTCGAAGGGACGTGTTGCAAATCAGCTTATCATCTTTCCAGCATGGGGGTCTCCATCACTGTCGCCTATAGAGCAGTATTGATCGGCGCTGTCTAAATATAAACCCTCTGTACCGTTGCTGCACGCGTGGTCTCCGTCCGGACTAACGAGAGTCGGGCCAAGTCGGCGAGTCCGGTGCATCTCAATTCGGCTGCGTCGCCCGTTTCTCTTGCTCTCGGTGGGTTGCCGAAACGTGAAACGGCGGCGATGTTGATGACGAGGTGCTTCTCGCCTTGCTTTTAGCATGACCTTCCCGCTTGTACTCGATGGATGTAGGTGTGTTTCGCGAATACATTTGGCTGCTAGCTTTTCTAATCACGTAGAAACCGGTGGTGCGTGTTCCACGTGTCGTACAGAGAGAGAGAGAGAGAGAGAGAGAGAGAGAGAGAGAGAGAGAGAGAGAGAGAGAGAGAGAGAAATGAACCACAAAAGGCTGGCAGGTTATTCGGAGGACAAACATCCAGTTTTCTACCCTGCACTGGGGAAAGGGTAAGAAAAGAAAAAAAAGAAAGAAGGGGAAAGCAGGCGCACAGAGAGAGAGAGAGAGAGAGAGAGGGAGAGGGAGATAGATAGAGAGTTAGATAGATAGATAGATAGATAGATAGATAGATAGATAGATAGATAGATAGATAGATAGATAGATAGATAGATAGATAGATAGATAGATAGATAGATAGATAGATAGATAGATAGATAGATAGAGAGAATACACTAACATGCACACTCATTAAACAGAATGTGTCGTAACCCTACCGCTGCGGTAGAGAAGTTTTCTCTAAAACAAAGCAAAGCAAGGGTGATGACGCTGAAAAAAAAAAAACTAATTTGAACAGCCGGCACAATTTTCAGTGCTTTCGTTCGACAACCACAACATACTTCACCTAAGTATTGCAGGTAAGAGCAGTCTTATTTTTTCGATCAGCTTGCCCTGTGGAGTATATTCGTATTTAAATAAAAGCGCCAAGACCTTCCTCAGGTATAAATTGATGAAAGTGGCTTACGTAGGACTTGCTATTAATTAGCGAACGCGTATTAGTTAACACGTCTAGTCAATTCATAAAAATACTCACCAGCACAAGGTATTTGATCTAAACTTCTTCGAAGTAGCGAAACTTATTAAACACTTTCAAGTTTACTATTATTGACATTGAAAGAAAAATAAAACATATTTGCGCATTGCGCAATATAACGCGAGATACTGTTGTAAATTACTCTCACGTTTCATTAATTCAGTGAGCGATTTATTGCGTGTGTAACTGATTGAACGAATTGTTTTTATTTCAAAAACTATGAGAGATGCTTCTGCAACATAAGGTAATTAGACTGAGTCTATGCTTTGAGGGGGATGGGTTTGTAAGCGCTATTGAGGGAAACCGGGCTTCGCAAACAAAACCCAGTTATTGAGCTGGTCACGCAGCGATTCTGCGTTTTATAAAATGACGAAGGAGCCGAATGATCGTCGGCAGCCTATAATTCCAGGTTTAGCGAACAAGCATTAGTCGTTCCCGACTGCCTCAGTTGGGTCAGCTAGAATTTCGCTCGCGGTTACGGCGCCCTACCAGCTTGCGAAATAGCGCGTTGCCTTCCTCCGCGGGCTTTTTACCTGCGCGAACTTTCGAAAAGTGAGTTTCTAACAGTATTTGCTCTTTTACATGACGTTGTAGCTTCCATGCAGCTTGTCAGGAAGAAGAGCGTTTAGAGGACGACCTTTAAAGGCACGTGCCATGCCCAAGTTAGACCTTCCAGCCGTGCTACTCTTGCGCTTCGCTACTTTTCCCCTCCTTTGCAACCGCTATCCCAGATGCATAATCATGGGTATGGGTATGGGCATAATCAGGCATGGGTATGCCTGGCAGCATTTGTATAACTTGTGTATTCTTTCACCAGTGCTCTTTTGTAAAAGTGTTCACTTGTATTTTTGTGTATTTTCCTTTTCATCTGTGCTCTTTAATAGTGTTCACTTGTGTTTACCGCTGTATACTCCAATGCATTTTCTGTACATTTTCTTAACCCACTCCTGCTATAGCGCAAATTGCGCTGCAGTATGTATCAATAAATAAATAAATAAATAAATAAATAAAATACTTTGTACATCAATGGTGCCGAGAGTCGACCTCCTCGAGCGTTAGCCGGCGTAGGGTATTCCTCACGTCACGTGGCTCTCGGGATTCCTCGCGTCATGCCTTCCTCCTTAGGGAGACCGTGGTGGCCTAATGACCAATTGCTGTGGCACGTGGGTACGCGCTCAGAGCGCGTCTTCGCAGGAGCTAGCCTGCCTGACCTATATAGGTCTTCAAGCTGTCGACTTAACGACCCCCTAAATTCCTCGCGTCAGTGAACGGCGCTCGTTTGGAGTGAACCTCAGGGCCTTACTCGCCCGCCGCCTTACTTTCTTTTTAAACCCTTATCGCACACGTATTTCATTTCTCGTTGGGCGAGGAGCTCACTCTGCAGTGGCGGAGCCGGGCTGTCACGGCATTTCCGAGCTTCCTTTTCGTTCACGTTTTTTTTTTTTGCGTACTAGTGATGGCAGCGATCAGAAAAAGCCTGCAACATTGCGAATACCTATGCCGCGTTGTTGCCGCACCGAGTTGTGCCACGTGCAAGCTTTCAAAAGAATAAAAGGGCGCACTTCAGTTTCAGCCATCGTTGTTGCGATGAACGTGGTGATACGGAAAGGCATAGGGATCGTCGCTGAGTTTAGGTGGTGTTTGTTTAGGTGACACAAAGCAACTAAACTAGCGTCGCCGCTCCCGACTGGTTTGCTTTATCAGATGTAAAAAATAATCGACTAAGCCCGTACGACGCTACCGAATTGTCTTGACATCAGAGGCGAATACATGAATTCGGCTCACAGTAAACCAATCATACAGGAAGTTTACTAGGCTTAAAGAAGTGGGCGAAAAGATAACTTGTCGCTGTTGGGAGCCGGTTGGTTTGAGGTAGTTGGTAATTAAAAAAAAAGAAAAAAAGCTGAGCCTCTCGGTTTTTATTATTCTCGTACTTCATACAAGAGAAACAGTCACAAGCATCATACATCCCTTTCCCAAACCTAATTTGACGAAATAAGAATTACTCTACTACAAAATTGGGAAAGATTTTGCATATGGAAATTTTGTTTTCGTGATTTCTTTGCACTATCCATGATCTGGTGGCGAGGAGAATACTGTTGTGTCTCAAACTTGGTAAGTCTGCAGTGCTACTAGTTAATACCCCTGCGCAGGCCAGGCGTACCAGTATGCGATCACATATAGCTTTGTCAACGGAGTGATGTGGAATAAACCCTTTATTTATTTATTTTCCTATGGTGTTGGGCTGCTAAGAACGAGGTCGCGAAATCGAATCCCGGCCACGGCGGCCGCATTTCGATGGGGGCGAAATGCGAAAACATCCGTGCACTTAGATTTAGGTGCACGTTAAAGAACCCCAGGTGGTTGAAATTTCCGGAGTCCCCCACTACGGCGCGCCTCATAATCAGAAAGTGGTTTTGGCACGTAAAACTCCATAATTTAAATTTATTTTCAATACTGCTGCTTTCACTTGAGAGAATAGGAGGAGTTAATAAAATGATATCATGAAAAGCGCCAATAAATTTGTCACTAATGCGTAATTGTACAATGAAACGAGTCAGATGAACAGAAACGCAGATAAAAGCAAAAGAGGAAATTCTCAATGGACAAATAAATATTGCAACAGCTTTGACCAGTGACGTGAAAAAAAAAGAAAATGTCACCAGAAGGTCAAAAAAGAAAGAAACAAATGTACAGGCTCCTATCCACCGGTTCACTATGCATTTGCTTTCAAAAGCCAGTGCACATTTCACCTATTAACAAAGAGGGAGCGAGAGAGAAAAAATTCACCGACCATTGCGATGCTTGCTAATGCGCAATTTGAGCGCAGCTGTAAACGTGTTTACATTTCGCGATATATTGGCTGACGCGGACAATGTGTCGCGTACGGCACGTTGCAAACGGAACGATGTGTGGTGTGACTGTCTCGCTAATTGAGAGATCGCGAGAGGCGGCGCGAGGGTGACACGTGATTGACGCGTGGGCGCGATTCACTGCAACCGCCGCAGACAGACATCCGCTCATGCTCGGCGTCGTCATCAACGATTGGTCCGCTTTCTCTTGCTTAGCTTGGGCTGCTTGGCCGAAAATCGCGGCGGCGCGCAAGGAAAAGATTAAAGAAATGTTGCCGAGGCGGATTCTCAGTGAAGAAAAGTTGTCATGTGTGCCGAAAGGGCTCGACGACGTTATATTTCTACGCTGGCATTTTTATTATACGCAGAGAAATCCATTCTGTCCAACAGCTTCGAGTAGCCAGTGCCAGAGCGATCGGCGGACAGTCACGTTTTACTCTTTTCGAAACGGGACACTCCTCGTCGATCTCGAAAACAAAAAATTCAGTTCTGTTCCTCATATTAATGCATCTTTAGCGCATACACCTCACTTCGAGGTGTGAGCTTTTGCGGCTTTGTGGCGTCGAGCGACAGACGGGCGAAGTTGGCGAAGTCTGAAAATGTTTGACCAATAGCTAACAGAGGAAGAGGTGCAAAATCGGAAATGAATAATTTCTTTTCTTCAGCCTAATCACGTATAACCGGTTTGCACACGTCATATCAGATCGCGGATATCGTCGGTTTTTCTGACGTCGCGTGGTAGACAGACAAGTGGGGCTAACCCCAAACATTTTTTCAGCAATCGTGGAGAGGTAGGTGCAGACAGAATAGAAACAGAATGGAACAGTTTTGCTTTAGAGTGCCCCAAGTCCTGAGAGGCAAGACTTCAGAACATAACTTAAAAGAAGAACATTTTTGAAGATGGAGGCAGACGCATATTACGCTCACAAGCTAGTGCATCCTGTAATGGCAGGCCGATGTATTTTGCGCGGTAAAGTGGTGGAGGGAGCAACATCGATATGAAAGTTCTGCAAAGGTTATTTTGGTTCTTAATACACAGGGCAAATATTAATTTGAAAACCTTACTGTTATAAAACGAACCGAGAAATACACTTCACGCGTAAATCCCCAAAGACATGGTCGCAAAGGAAAACTTGATGAAACCACAAGGTTAGGTAAAATACGAACCATACTGATCTGCAAGAAATCTCGAACTGCATATAGGGTGAGAACTGTCCCGAAAAAATGTTGACACAACCTTTAGCACACGCAAAAGAGGGGGAAGGCGAAAGCCTGCGGGCTTAAGAGATACTAACTACTTGACATTCTCGTTCGAATGTAATGCTACTTCTTAATACTTGTTTTCTCCCACCAAAGGTGTTGGGTTCGAGTGCCTTAATTGACGCTGTTGTGGGCGCTGCCACCTGGTGAAAGCGGGGCGAGATAGTTCCCCCGTGACGGTGCGTGGTCGGTGATGTGGCAGCGCGTGCTCCTTCTTCGTCCTTAGATAGAACACGTCTGAGAAACTACTAATTAGCTTGAGAAAACGAACCCTAGAAACACCACTCCGCAGTCTTGGATTAGATTTAACCATTCAATGTGTGCTTTCTTTGGGTGCCTCTACACTTAGGCATTGCGACGGGAAGGTTAGCGCTGCTAACCAGGATTTTCTGTGAGGCTCAATGAGATTTAAACTCCGAATACAAAATTTTTAGCCCCCTATTATTTAACCAACATTGAAGTTTCGTTGTTTTTACTTTGTGGTAATGGTAGAATTTTCAGTTTCATAAAATCGCGCAGGCTCTACAACCTCTATCTTTCCATTATAGCTTACCTACTGTATTCTTAGAACTTTTGTTTCCGAGGGTGGTCTTCAACACTACTTTCTGCACGTCTCGACTTGACTTGACCTGAAATAGCTGATATATCGCTTCCGCACCTCAAACATCTTTGAGAGTTCAGGCGGGAAGTCAACATCTGGGGACGCAATAAAACTCGAGGAAAAACACAAGATCCCAAATCTGTTGTGCTGCTTCATGTATTTGGATATGCTGAATATACGATCACTCTATGTTGAAACAATATTTACACATACATAATTAATTGGCGCCTATACGGTTCACTGAACAAGATGCGGCATCAAATCTACATTCTAACTTCGATGCGCAAACTGCCCGTTCAACAGATTAATTTGTGTTAGAGACCACACAAATTGTATTGACCGCATAGCTTGTAATATTCGTAAGTAGGTCTCCGTTTTTTTTACCGGTTACAATCTCTGCACACAAGAACATGCCCTTTAAACGCATGCAATTTTATTTTAAATTCAGAATTTCTTTCAGTTTCTCCTAACGCGTTTTGGGAGTGTTGCTCAGAGACATACACACTCCTGCGCGGAAAATTTGCGTAGCCGAGGGCGTTGTTGATACTCGAGCCACTCAAGCATACTTAAAACTGCCGAAGTAATCAGATTCACCTCGGCGCCCCGTTAATGAAGCGCATACCAGAAGTAGCCGACGCAGGAGTTGCTACGCAATCAGTATGCAAAGAGGCTTGTCGCACGAGCTGAATTCCGCATGGTACTGGCTTCGTATAGTGGCAGGTAGAAGTCACGATAGGTCAACTTATGGTAATATATCAAAACTTCCGTGAATATACGGTACTGATCATAATTTATTATATTTGGCCTGCGGGCGTCCTTGCATTTTGGCACTTTCATTAGACTTCTTGCACTGATCAAATCCCCTAAGTAAAATTTAAATTAAATTATGGGGTTTTACGTGCAAAAACCACTTTCTGATTATGAGGCACGCCGTAGTGGGGGACTCCGGAAATTTCGTCCACCTGGGGTTCTTTAACATGCGCCTAAATCTAAGCACACGGGTGTAAATCCCCTAATTGTTCTGCACTTGGAATCATGATCGTTGTTTTTTTCTTGCTGTCTGCTAAGTGCTTTCTCGTGTAAAAAATAATTCAAAAAGTGTCATGTGGGAATCAATTTCCATTCAACTTTTGTATACAATCTGTATAAACGCACAAACGCTTTATGTTCGTAAACCAGCGCGCAGAATTGAGTGAAGTTTCTTGAAGATAAAACGAATGCAAATTTCCCCCAAGCGGTTCAGGCAACTAGCTCCTAGGTCCCCATTAGAGAAGAGGAATACTGCAAACGAAAATTGAAATTTCAGGTTGTGGTGACGTGCTTTTGTTGCATAAACGGAATCTGTTAGCAAAAAGAATCCTGCCGTCCTTTCAGTTCACCATTCGTGCAGCCAAACGAGCAAAAACAAAAACAAAGAAGAAGAAGAAGAAGAAGAAGAAGAATAAGAAAGAAAGAAAGAAATAAAGAAAGAAAGGAAGAAAGGAAGGAAGGAAGAAAGGAAGGAGGGAAGAATGGAAGAAAGGAAGGAAGGAATGAAGGAAGGAAGGAAAGAAGGAAGGAAAGAAAGAAGGAAAGAAGGAAGGAAGAAAGGAAAGAGAAAAGAAGGAAAGGAAGGAAGAAAGGAAGAAATAAATCAAACAAAGAGGTTTCGTCGACGTGCCTGATTCCGAACACATTTACTGCCGACAGAATTTACTCCCTCGTCTTTCCCCAACGTTCCAATCTTTGCGCAAAGCTGGAGCGACCCTGCGCAAGGACCTCGACTCTGTTCAATGACAACTTAAGCGACGGCGCGGCGACGACGTCGATGTGCAGAGCAACGTCGACTGCTCGAGTGCGGTTATAACGTTATGGTCGAACTTATGGTTGAACAAACCCATTCCAGTTTCGAGCTATAAACTGCTTTCGCAGTACAAAATTAAAACACAAGAAGAGGATGTTGTTGCCTCATATCCCATATGCACGATAAGAACGGTAAATGACGTTGAGAGAGTAAAAAAAAAATGCAGAAAAGACAGGGTTCTTTTTTTCTTTGCCAGTGCTGTTTACTTTAGCGATTTTCATTTCATCTTTTGGCAGGACGGTTTTTCTTCTTCTTAGTTTCCGTCACGTTGACATTATTCACAAGAAATGTTTCATTCTACATAGTGTGGCCGATGCCTCTCGTCGGCACGAGCCATGTTTTGAGGCAACAACAACGACAACAACAAGAAAGGCCACGGTTTATCAGTCATATCGTCCTGGAGCAAAGCGGAAACGGGCGCCATTTCTATGGCTCATAAATATTGCCCATTTCCTGCGCATGCTTCCGACACCAAACTGTACTTATCTGGTAGTTTCACGCTTGTGCCCTTTTTTTATATGTATACTAATCTCGCAGGAGCACGTTAGTGTTCCGCGTCTCGTAGCGGCGTGACAAGGATAACGAAGTGGCATAGCCTTACGTTAGCGGGGACGTGAACGTGTTGACTGCGCGGCCCGGATTTACTACAGCCACCTTACGCAAACGAAACGAGGTAGATAGAGAGAGAGAGAGAGAGAGAGAGAGATTAAATTAAAGAAAGGTGAAGATAGGAAAAATGGAAACGTTAACCAGATGATATTTCTAGTTAACTACCCCATACTAAAGAGGGGGAATGTTGACAGTATCGTACATGCTGTTCGGCTAGCTGGGCGCGAGTACTAAGATAATAAAAAAACCGCAAAGAGAAACTAATCAACGACAACACCGTGCGTCATCGTTTTTTCTGTTCTATCCATGTTCAGCATCACAAATGCGAGAGACCGGACAGGCGCTAAGCTTTGACTTAGCGCTCTGTTCGTTCTTGTTTCTTCTTCCTACGCAGTACCCCAGTCGCGGACCGTGAATAAGTGCAATATATTTTGAAGAGAAGGATTAACGGCGCAGACGACGGGACGTGACTGAGGCAGACGAAGCGCTTCTTCGTCTGTCTCAAGTCACATGCCGTTGTTTGCGCTGTTAGTGGTTCTTTTCAGACATGTACCAACCGACCCAAGTTACCACGTAACTGCAGTCATATATTCCTCGTAAGGCAATATGATTCCAACAGGAACCAGAAAGGGCTCATGAATGTCCCGTTGAGTGCATTTTGCCCCTAGACAGCGGTGCCGGGACGGCTTAAAGATGTGGCGGAGGTCGTCAGGCGGCAGTCAGTCGGCCAGGCAGTAACCGTAACCCCCGCGATATTTAGGCGGAAGTGAAACGGCGAGATGGTTTAGGCAAGCGAGAGGCAGTATATTCAGTTCGCCGGGCGTGGCGTAATAGAGACAGTACGCCTCATATTGTCGAGCACGAATACCCGCGGCGGGCATAAATAAAGAAGAGAAGAAAGCCGTTGGAAGTGTTGTGCTCTCTTTTCTTTTTTTTTTGTTGGAGAAGCAGCCGGAATGAATGTTGATCTCCCCACTTCCCAAAATCTACGAAACGAAGAGAATGTCACGGACACCATGCCGATATATGAATGCACTTTAGTAATGACACGATGAAAAGAAAGGCTAGCAAAGCAATTCGAAAGGAAGATGCGGACCCAACATAGTGTTGGAAAAAAGGATAACTTGGCAAGAACACAGCACCGTTAGCAGCCTTAATATGCGATAGCATAAATTCTGATGATTGTGACGTCTCGGTAGAGGCGCACGCGCGCGACATTGCACGCTCTCATTTATCGCCGTGATGTTTCTCCACCTTGTATTTTTTTTTTGTAACTTGCGATTTAGTGCACACTGTGACACTACCGCGTACGCTCAACACACTTCGTGTTTTCCTTTAGACACCTCCAAAGAGCCAACGATTGGTAACGAGTGACAGATTCAGTTCAGGGCGTTGTGTCGGGGGGGGGGGGGGAGGTGTTGAGGAGGAAGGAGGGGGAGGAGGGTGCGGCCCGATGTGGTGTGGGGCCAGGGATGGATCACAAACTGCGGGCTCGTGTGGTTTTCCGCCTTGCTGTGCCCGTCGTCTGGTTGCTCCGTGTCGCGCTGCGCTTTGGAACAGTGACGAACTTTCCCGAAAGGAGGAGTTCTATACTGCATTCTATACTACGTTCTATACTAGACTACATACTATACTATGTTCTATACTGCACGATATTCTATACTGAGTTCTATGCTATAATCCAAAAAGAGGTTTCGTCATTCTCAAGCTGTTGCAGAGACAATAAGGTACTCTTAAACGTTTACAAAACTGTTGAACGCGGAAAACACACCATGTGCGATTTTCATACATACTTCGGGATGCTCCATTGCCCAGGGTCAAAGAAATTAACGATCTTTGTGCACACTTCGACAAAACGCTATGTTTCTCTTTGCACACTAGATATGTGAAAAAACGTGCCCTTTGCGCTCTCGGTATTGTTTGTGGTATATCGCATGACTTCCGCTCCACTGCTGCCTTTCTTAAATTGTATTCTGCTGCGTGTGTTCCGCTACTAGAGTATGCCTCTGCGGTTGGGGCGGAACGTGCAAATCTAGTTCTGACCACGTTGAACGTGCACATAGTACATTGATATCAATTTTCAAGCACCGCTTTTGAGGTTCTGGGGACCGGCCCTTTCAAATATACCTCGGCTCATACCTAGAAAATCAAGACGTATTAGAGGAGGCATTTTGTTCCTCTAAATATCTTTTTATCGGGCGAGGAGTAAAGATGGCGGGGTAGTCTTTTTCTCCTGTCTGGCTTCTGTGTGCCAGGTTTTCTGCGCGCGCGACCTCGTTGCATTAGAGGGTGTCTATGGCTCGACTGAAAAAAAAAAAGAACGTGAAAAGTATTCTGCCTGTTTTACATAATTCATAGTTAATTCCCTGTGTTTTCTATATATGTAGATAATCACTTCTATAATTAACGCCTTTTCTCACCCGCCTCCTCGTTTTCTGTTTCTCTGTATTTTTTTCCTCTATCTCACATTGTTCTATCTACCACATTTATCTTATCTGTCCATTCGCTCTTGCTTATTACTAAGGGCACCAGTACGAAGGCTCCGTAACTGTTCCTATAATGAACATTTGATTGATGATGACGAACATTATTATCAATATGCATTTCATGATTAAAATTGTTGTTATTTTTGTGATTGATTATTATTACTAGTTGTAGTAATATATGTTCGGAAGCACAAAGCCATCCCAGAGAGAAGAAATGTCACACAGCCATAGAGACATCGAAGGTAGTCAAGGAGGTTAACTAGATCAAAAATCCAGTTTACTACCCTATACTGGCGCGGGGGGGACGGGGGGACGGGACGTAGAAGAATGGGAAGGAAACAGAGGTACTTCGGACAGGAGAGAGCGGAGTGGCACTTGTCCCCAGAAGAGACACGACTCCTCCTTTTTCTCGGAGAGTAGGAGATTAACAAAAACAAATGATAACAAGCTAATGCTACGAGAGATTAGAAAAAAAAAGTAAGTGGAACACACCCACTGGAGAGTAACACAAGAACGCGTAGAAGCAGTTCACTTCCCTGCCGTACGCCTGCAACATACCTGAGCCTTTTCACCACAAAGAGCTACGCCAGACCCGACCAGCCCTAATAGCTCCCACAAACTGCGTCACGGCATCCAAGGTCACGGGACTCCTGGACCGAGGGGCCCTCCCGTTGCCGAGCGGGCGATATGAGCACGCTCGCGCGGCTTGCATTTACAAATTCCTATTCATGCCTGATAGGAATGACCAACCGTGCGGCGTGCAATTTGTGCGGGGGCGATGAGACTCTAGAGCACCTTCTGTGTCCCTAGCCATCCTTTGACGCTCAACGACGTACTTTACAACTGAAACTCAACCTGTCAGACAATAGAGCGCTCTCAGAAGAAATCATTGTATTATGGCCTATGCATTGCCTCTTTTTTTATTTATTTAGAAAGGCCTCAAGCCTACGAAGAGGCATGGGGTGAGGGGGGCATATGGCACAGTTTAGCACAAGATACAATCGGTAAAAAGATATCGATGCCCAAAGGAATTCAGATATTGGCACGAAACGATGAAATTTGCATATATACGGAAAGATGCCTAACAGCAAAAAAAAGCAAAAAATAAATGAAAACATAAGCATTGCGTAAAAACAGCAAGAACAGCAATAGGTATTACACAAAAGCAGCAACATACTTTGCGTTGAGACGTTATACACTGCGCAATGTTAAAAAATAAACAGGCAGAAAACAAACACAAGGCATAATGCGTGACAATGCATTGAAAATCTATAAGTGCCCGCGTGCTAACTCAACCCTACGCACAGTGGGGAGAAAAATGTTTGACCAAATTACTGCAAAAGGCATCATGATTTCTTGCCCGCAAGAGACCAAAAAAGCCCTTCTGTGCTTCTTAAAGGACGCTGGATTCTATGAACGCATGTGACAGTGGAGATTCCGTTGCGAGTGACTCTGAATTACATACTATTATTTTTCTTTTCTCTCCTTATCTGTTCTTCCCTAGTCCCCCTCCCCAAGTGTAGGGTAGCTAACTGGGCACGTCCTTGGTTAACCTCCCTGCCTTTCCCTCCTCGTTTCTCTCTCTGTCTCTCTCTGTCGGCTTGCGTGCATTCAAATTGCTCAAATAACTGTTTACTCTCTATCGTAACGGATCTAACCAACTGTACTCAGTGCTACGAATGAAGACCCAACTTGAATCCGGCAGCGACGGCTCTGTCTTGGAACCGCGCAAAAAGAGATATTCTTTTTTCTCTCAAAAGTGCTCGAGCCTGAGTTTTCTGCTTGGCCGAGTGCCTGCTCCCGTGTCAAGCTGAAAAAACCTTTCTCAGTCGTGATTTGCCCACTCCGCAAAACATCCAAGCGCGGTGAATAACAGCCGTATATATTGCACAGATTATAGTGTAATAATAATAATAATAATAATAATAATAATAATAATATAAGTAATAGTGACAATATATCGTAATAATAATAATAAGTAATAGCCGTATATAATGCACGTGCCAGCATGTAGAGTGTGCCTGACGCCGTTTGTCGCGAAGCACAGCACCACCGGTATGACAAGCGCGAAATAGAGTGAGGCGAGCTTGAGATGATGAGCCATGAGCCTTCAAGAAGAAGGCTAACCAGGATCGAAGTGAGAGGCACGCGGTAGTAGGTTCGACAAGCACAAAGGTTAAAGGAAAAAGCACGCCGACAAAAAAAAATTAAAAGAAAAACTGTGTTCGTTCAGGGAAGATACCGCAACGAAGGCGCAACTTAAATGAGTTCCTAATGTGTGTCTCTAAGTCAAAAACGAAAGTAAACAACTAAAATAAAAACAACATCGTCTTAGTGGCATCAAAGAGAGACAGAAAAAAGTGGCGAGGTGTCGGGTTGCGAGGCCGTAACCATAACCTAGACGTGCCGACGAAAGTGAAATGGCTAGATGGGACGACGTCTGAGACTCTATATTCATTTTCGCGACCAGGCGAATAACAGCACCACGGAACGTTATACTTATAAAGGCGAGCACTCGCTAGAGGAAGATGTCATCGGGCGTCTTCTTGCTCTTCTTTTTTGCCCTTCTTCCTTTTATGATGCAGTGCGGCGTGGGTATGTTATATTCCCAGGCTCCACAAACCAAGGGATCGGCAGAAGACACTACAGATTTTCTACGCATGCACGTCTTGCCGTGCTGGTTCAAAATGAAATGAAATGAGAAATAATTTCCCCACACTTTGACTTAACAGGACCGTGCAGTGCTATGAAAGTTTTTAAGTTTGTGTCAGTATTCGTATGTCCATCGGCCATCAGATACCCCATCAGCGCACACACTGCAGCGCTTTCCGTGGTTCTGCTTACTGCTGGCGCCTTAGAAGCGTATTAGTTCTTGTGGTACGGCTAGGCGATAGCATATTTTTTTATTTGAATTGCCTGTGGAAGACCGGCAATAAGCGTAGTAAATGAATTAATGCAGGTGGACGGCCTTGTTCGCTCCAGAGACCAGACTGAAAGTAGCTTTGTCTTTCGCTATATCGGAAAGACCTGCCCTACTTTAGCTATAGCTGATTATTACCTTCACTTTGATCTCATCTTTAAAGCAGTAACAATAACCAGAATGGATTTAGGCAGATCAACTGACATGCTTCGCGGAGAAACAAAGATCAAAATGAGCGTGGCGCTAGTTTTTATTTTGCAATACTATACAGAATATCTGATGAATATGTGTGGTCTTAAAGCGTGTTGAGTACTCGTGTACCGTGACAGAATAAACGAGGCCAGGCTACGTTTTTACTAAAAGTGAAAGAAAGTGATTTAGTCGTCCTCTTACGACGGCTACTCAGTTTCAAATTTTAATAATAATAACAACAACAATAATAATAATAATAATAATAATAATAATAATAATAATAATAATAATAATAATAATAATAATAATAATAATAATAATAATAATAATAATAATAATAATAATAATAATGTAAGATATGACGAACTAGCATAAGCTCAGAAGATGTATAGCAGAACTAGCTAAAGGGAGCAAATGAAAGCCGCATAAACATGGCGTCTTTTTTTTAGCTGCACCAAATATTTTAAATAAAGCCTGTGGGAGATAGCACAATTCTAACCTTTTATCTAAATTACTCGATAAGGCAGCCATAACTTCTACAAGAAACCAAAACGTCTATTTCAATAATTAGCATAATCTATCTATCTATCTATCTATCTATCTATCTATCTATCTATCTATCTATCTATCTATCTATCTATCTATCTATCTATCTATCTATCTATCTATCTATCTATCTATCTATCTATCTATCTATCTATCTATCTATCTATCTATCTATCTATCTATCTATCTATCTATCTATCTATCTATCTATCTATCTATCTATCTATCTATCTATCTATCTATCTATCTATCTATCTATCTATCTATCTATCTATCTATCTATCTATCTATCTATCTATCTATCTATCTATCTATCTATCTATCTATCTATCTATCTATCTATCTATCTATCTATCTATCTATCTATCTATCTATCTATCTATCTATCTATCTATCTATCTATCTATCTATCTATCTATCTATCTATCTATCTATCTAATCTCATCGCTAGCAAACGAGGTTCAAAAGGGGCCGCCGGAGGCACTTAGCGTTGAGCGTCAACATTCTAGCTACTTAATTAGTACAGATTGCCCCGCCTTCGCAGTGCCGAATCGCGCAAATAAACTGCACTTAACCCATCGGAACACCAGCACCCGAGCGCCTGCTTGCGCTGTCAGGACCTTTCCTCCGTTCTCAAACTTCGCTGCTTTGTTGTTGTTGTTTTTTGTTTTTTTTTTGTTTCTTAAGCTCTCCCGTGTCTGTCGTACTCGCTTTCCTCGGCTTTGCGGGCCCACGCAGAGATGTCGTCTTCACAATATTCGCCTTGCATAGTTGCTCGTGACTCTTACTGTGGCCCACGAGCCAGTGCGTGGGCTTTCTTGCAGGACGGAGGAAGGCTGTTACGCCCAATGCAAACACTACCCACGCTGATTAACAGAGGCGAAGTAATTAAGGAGATGGAGAGTGCACTCGTTTTCGTTGATCCGTCATCGCTTTCTTGCGCGAATGAGACGGGCGAATTTGTTTCAATTACAAAGCGACGTCGAGTGCAGTTTCAGCCACCGACGCGTAAATGCGCTGCGCAGTCTCCCACCTCGCGACCTGATTATCTCGCAAGGCGACACATAAGGAAATGAGAGAGCTGAAACGCATGGCTGCCTGACCTTTGGTAACTCGCTGATAAGAGTGGCTCATGGGTGTTGAATGCAACTAATCGAGAGGCCAATGCACTTATGGCTGTTTAGGACTTTTCAGAACGTGAACGAACGTTTTTTTATGCGGCTGACAATGCGCTGGCCTGTTTCTTTGTGCTGAGCACTGAAGTTCAAACAGCCCTTTATTATATTGTTTAAAAAGAAACTGCGTTCGAGCATGCCTCACGCCACTACTTACTTAAAGAAATGCAAAAGACAGAGAAATAAGGGTATACAATTATTCCACACTGAAAGTAGTATATTCCATATAAAATTACCCCCCCCCCCCCAAAGAAAAAGAATAATGAAGTAAGTAGCCGTTGCATTCGAAATGATCCTTAAATTTTTCCGTCCGCCCTCCCATCTAACATGTATGATGGCAAATAGAGATTATTATTAATCTTATTAATTTTGGGGCATTACATTTGAGGATTTATTTTCGCGGCGACAGAATCCAGTGAAGGCACAAAATGGTTGAAAAGCATGTGTTTTATATCGGCAACGTGTTTTATTGACCTTTGGCAGAGTAACTGTGTCTCGAACGTCGCATTTATCATCTTGGCTCGTTCTCCGTGCAAAAATATGTCGGTCACTTTGCTGAACGCTCTCTGCACTGACGTGCTTGGTGTACGCGGGCACCGCCATCGTGCCGGAAGAATGCCTGATGCGCGGCATCGTAAAAGGTAGATTGCAGGGCTATTGACGGCCTGAAGAAATCATAACGCCTCGTCCTTACTTACATAGCCCTGGTACGCTTGAGATCTCAAAGCTGGAGTAATCGACAGGTGAGCCCCCGCTGGCTACCCGGGCCACGTGACCCGGGCACAATCAACCGATCATCGCAGTAACCTTAACTTCGCTTTCGTAAAGAATGTGTACTCCGAGTAATACCAACTTTAGGCGTCACAGAGAGAGAGAGAGAGAGAGAATTATGCAGAGAAAGGCAGGAAGGTTAACCAGAGGTAGTTCCGGTTGGCTACTGTGCACAGGGGGAAGGGTTAAGAGGGATAAAAAGAGAAACAGAGTGGAAGGGGGAGATAGAAAGAAAGAGAGACACAAAGAATATTCAAAGCATCCAATCCAAGCAACTGCAAGTATCCCCAATATGTGATGGTATTGCGCGGTGCTGTCCGAATGCTCCAGAAACAGTATAAGCACCGGCAATCATTAAATTATTAAAAAATGGGGCACGTTTATTAAAGTAAGAGAGCTTAGAATGTGCATGTCGCAGTGTTCAGGTTTAAATAATCGTGTCTTCGTTATAGCAAAACGAAGCCATGTAGAGTTCAAGCTATAGGATAAATGTGAAACAGCCATCAGATTCAAAGGCGCGTTGAATTGCGCTACTTAGTGGGGGCTCATTTTCCTGTCACCGCGAAAGCCAGTCAAGCAGAAAGAGAACGCCAACGAATTAGACCTTTTTCATCCACGCTGTGGCAGCAGTGCATTCATGATCCCAGAAAACTTCCGGTCATGCATTTCTGACAGTCAAGTTTGCCAAGAAAACGGAATTATTTTGCGCATAATTTACTGTAGGCACATATTCTTGATATGTTCAGATATAAAGAAAGTGCGGCATGTGTAGATCTCATGTATGGGATTGTTTTGTGGCACTGAACAATAAACTTAATTTGTAGAACATTCCAACTTCTTAGCAAAACTTATGCCAGCTGGAGGGTTCTGTAAATTTATAGGCTATTGTAACTTGCGTTGTTCCAGAGGGCTTAACCGGAAGTCTTCTGGGAAGCCTGTTTGTAAGCGTGAAAAGCACTGGGGCGTGATCGGAGATCGTTGCTCGAAACACGCGTTCAGTTTGCGTTCAGTTTCGCCTCACGCGATTGTCCTAAACCGCGCCGAGTCGTCAGACGCGCCTTCGTTTTTTCATGCAGCCACAGTTCTGACTCGGCAGAAGAAAGTCATGTGCCGAGAGAATATTCAGGGCGCCTTAAAACAAAGACAGTATCGTCTTCACCAACAAAACACGAGGTCTGTTAATAAGTGTGTGAAACTTTATATATTCCGAAGCGCTGCACGCATTGAAAGAACGTCAATGTGGTAGACTGATTCCTTCTGCAGTTTCAATTTAACCCTCACAATTACAACAAAAAAGAAACTATATATCGATTTATTGGACACCAGGACATGCTGCTCTTCCTTCCTTCTTTTTTTTTCTTTAGTACGATGTATAGAATCACCGGTTGACAGCTCAGGCACGAGTTGGTTATTGGCTATAGACCTTACTAGAGCGTAAAAAAACTATTCTATCTGCATTGCTGATGGAACGCAGCAAGTCGAAAATCCCTTCAAGCATGGTGTACTGCCTTCGTCGAAGTGGTCGCATGCAGCAATGCTGAGCACATCAAAGTGTAATAGATCCACATTTCGGGTTGAGTTTATCCGAAGCCTAATGTACGTGTCTTTTTCCTTGCCACCATGGGAGAGAACCAACGAAAACAAACTGCGACTGAAAGAGTCAGAACAGAATGGCGACAAATGCCTAAGTGAAGGTTCTATAATGCTACTCGATAATGAACTACCGATATTGAAACTTGGCCAGCGGCGATGGCGCATGAAGAGATGATGCGAAATGGTGCTTCGTATTCGTGAAGCGCACGTTCATGCTGATATGATGCGTGTTTCCTGAATAAACGATAAGTTTTGAGTTGGGGCTCGAATTGTAGTTTCCGTACGCCTTTTTTTTTGTGGTTTAGTTTTCGAAACCGTAGTGAACTGCATCCATGAGACCCAGCGTTGGGCCTGCTCTTGACTGCAGCGTGCGCGATAGTTCTCGTTTCGCTTGAATGATTTACCGAATATTCGAGCCGGTCCCGCGGGTGCCGTCGACTAAACAGCGAGAAGCTGAATGGCAAAACAAAGGAAGCATCGCTTAACACCAGCGGAGAAGGCGTCCAACCCGCATACATAGTAAATTATTCAGGAGAACCGGGTTACAGAGCGCGAGGACTCAGTTCTTCGTGCGTTTTCGATGCGGGGCGAGCAGAGACAAAGCGGGCGCATATTTGCACGGATTGCGAGTTTCAAGCGTGCAAGCACGAAACAGGGAAGCGGTGAAGCTGCGGGCGAAGATCGCTCTCGCTGGATTTTACTTGTCACCCATGACTCCAAAGTGAGCATTAGTTGCAACGTTAAAAAGAAACAACCAAAAACATTGATGTCCTAATTCTACCGCGATATTATTGTATGTTATTGTGTTCTTAACTATAGTTAACAACAATGCGCGTATGGTATACGCGGCATTGTGGACGGATGAAAAGACGTTTGTTGGCGGCTCCAACCAGTCGATGTCCGCAGCCTTAGCGTACAGAAAGATTACTGCTGCTAGGGCTCACTCGTTGAGAAGGTTAAAAAAAATCAAAGAAACAAAAAAAAATATTGTTCTCCATTAAAGAATACGGGGACGCGCTAGAAAGATCACGATGATATGTTTTGCAGCTAATGGAGACTATTGCAAAGGCAAAGGTCATGTTGCACGAGGAGCCTCCCGTGTGAGAACTTGGGGAGTCTGGACCACGGAAACTGACGTCGGATCGGAGATTCTTCTAGGCCAAAGTCGTCGCCGCCAAAGGCGTCACGCTAGGAAGAAACGCAAATAAAGCGCTCCTGTCCCCTGCCTCCACACAATTCGCTTTTGTTCTCCCTGATCTCTTCCTGTCTGTTAACCCTGGATCGAGAGCAATAAAAATTAGGACTATTTGATTTCTGAACCAAGCTAGGTTAACGAAGAAGCTGCGGTCTCTCACTGGAGATAATAGGAGTAGAAGCAGTCACAAATTGGCTTGCAAACATATGGGGCTGAAGAAACTCACGGAAGAAGATAACCGTTCGAAAGCATGAGCCAGAAGTTAGGCTATATAATCTATGGTAGAAAGATGCTCATGAACATGGCTCAAGGGAGCAGTTACACGAGACGGACAACAAGCTATGCATTAACGAGTCGTGAAACATTTACACAAAAACGATCGGACGCATTTGTTAGTTGATGCACGAGCATGGGACGCATATAAAATGTCGGCGTGTATGCTGTCTGAAGCAGCAGGCAATTCAAGCCAATGGCAAGACGGCCCGCCCTTGATATGTTCGTGTCATTGTGGGCTTAAATAATATTTTTAAAGCGAAGCTGGCTTTGCCTCTTCGACTTTCCCACTGCTGCTGCTGTTTTGGGCTGCTGTCGCGCACACCGCGTCGGGGGGTGGTTCAGAGCGTGTATATCGATGGCAGCGCGAGTAAGAGAGGAAAGGCGACGGGAGAAACTCGTTTTCACTCCACCAGGTCGAATGTCCACAATGCTCTCTGGAGCACCCTGACCGTCACCACATTAGCTGCTTGACAGCTGTAATTATCCGTGACTCCCCTCAGAAGCATTGCAGAAACTGCAGCGCTTCCCTTTTTTACTAAATGCGAGGCCAGAGGGGACGCAGATACAACTGTGGAGAGAAGAAGAATGAGAGGGATAAGAGGCAGGTTACAATATAAGAGAGGGGGGAGGTGACGTGAGAAGGCAAGGAAACCCCATTACTATACGACAGTGGTTGCGGGGAAACAGGATAAGCCTAAGTTCAAGCTACGGTACACTACGTTGCTACTATTACTGAAAAATAAATGCCGTGCAAATATGTCAAGCAGGCAACTTACGCAGGGCGTGCAGAAGCAGAGCCGCATTAATTAAAGTGCACCGCAGGGCCCAGGCGACATTACGGAAGCGGTCGACCGTCAAATCAAAACTTCTATGCCCGCCGCGTTAGCTTTGCGGCTTTGGCATTGCTGGAGGTCGTGGATTTGACTCCAATCACGGCAGCCGCATTTTGACGGGGGCGAAATAGAAAACGCACGTGCACATAGATTTTGGGACATGTTAAAGAACATTACGGTGCCAAACTTAATCCGGAGTCCGCCACTACGGCTTGCATCCGAGTGTGGTTTTGGAACGTACAGCCCAATAATACAATTCAAGTTTACTACTTCTGCCACCATGCGATGTGCCATGTGAGGAAATGACAACGCTCAACCCTCTCAGAAGTTATAAAATATGGCGCACAACAACGCCTCAAGCAAGCATCTCTCCCTGTGTGTTCTGTGTACTACGCAGACAGACAGCAGTGGTGCTCGCAAGGTGACGTTTAATATCAACTCACCACTCTCGTGTTAGCCTAAACGTTGAAGAAATTAAGCTTTAACCGTCAATATCACTGCTAATTATCATCAATCGAAGAATCCAGCACGGAAAGCTTCGCTCACGTCGATTCCTGCTGTGCGTGGGATCTGCATAATTTTTTTAATTTTTTGCCTCCTGCCCCGACTTAGCGGGTGCTATAAGTTCGCTACTGGCTGCTGTCATGCAGAGGATACAACAACTTGGCCCACCAGGTATGAGAACTGAGCTCGTGCCACTGGATATTTGAACATTCGCGGTCAGTAACCCTGCAGAAAGGATCCATCCCTCCGGAAGATGCCAGTGCGGCACGTGCGCGGGATGGATTACAGGCTTCGCGCACGATTGCTGTTCCAAACTCGCTGCACGCGTAGTCTTATTCACCGCCTCGCGCTGCGCTTCGTAAAAATGAGGAACTTTTTCTGAAGAGAGGTGCTCGGGTGGAGCAACTGCCGGCATGTTTTGCATGGCTATATCCAATTGCAGCCAGCAACGTTCTCCTCCTTTATTTTTCTGCTCCCAGACTGGGTATATGCCACTGCGTAGGTGCTCGAATAGACAAGCGCAACAGGAGGCAGGAAGCGAACGAGTCGGCAACAGAAAGTCGTACTAGTCGGCTGCATCTCAGTGAAGAAGTAGTACGCAATAAATGCAGACAGTTGCGAAAAAAAGTACATGGGACACAGTGGGAGCGGAGCGTGCAATGATCTAGCGATGCGCGCTGAGCTACTGAAAAAAAAAATGAAGAAGTGGAGATAATACACATTAGTAAACATCAAAGAAAGCTTCGCTTATATCACCGATTTCCACCATTGCATCCACGGGGAACGCTTCTCTTGTGTCTCGTGTCCCAGACAGTGGCGCATACCCACTATGGGGGATTGGCCAAGAAGCAGGCGGTTTTTCGTATGCTTAGAAGTAAAGCCAAACTATATTTAAGTTGTGGAGTGTGAGACTAGAACTGTAATTTAGACGTGTGATGAAAATATTCTTAAGAATATTGATAAAATAAGTTAACGTAAATAAACGAAATAATAGAAAATACTGATAATTTTAGAAAGTCAGCAAGGTACTCTTTTTGTATCTCTAATAAAATTGTAAATTGCAAGAAAAGCATCCCTGTGGCTGGATCCCAGTGAGGTCGCACCGAAAGATAGAATGGTGTTGGTGAAGTTAGCGATAGCCCAAGTTTGTTGAATGAGTGTACTAATAATTTCCTTTGTCTTATAAAGCGCGGGAGCCGCCGGGGACCTTCTCCGTAGGCGTCGCCGCCGCTGGGAGGCGGCTATCAGAAGTTCAGAGCTGGCAGACCAGCGCCGTCCGGCAAGCCGAAGATGCCGCTCGAGTCCAAGGACTTCGAGCCGTCACCTGAGGCCACCACAGCAAGAACTGCCGGACTATTCTTTGTTAAAGTTACTTCTTCTTATAAAGCGAATGTTATTCTTCCTTTTCTTTCTTTTTTGTTACGAATAGACATCTATTCCTCGCTCTCTCGCGTGCAGTTTGCATGGGCGAGCAAGACAAAGACGACGCGGCGACTTCCACGAGGCGCACGCGACGAGCGCAACGGTCCCGATTCTGCGACGACGCGTCATCTCGTCGTCCGAGCACCATGTCCGAGGTGTCCTCCTCGGCCGACCATTCCGCCCTGGACGGCTGCAGGATTTCGCACGACTGCCGGGTTCGCACGGCTGACGGTGGCGAGTTCAATGTCCACCGCGGTTTCTTGAGCGCGTTGAGCCCGGTCTTTCAGGCCCTGTTCTCCATCGAGTACGGGGACCGCAAAGATGTCCTTCTCCAGGACGTCAAGGCTTCCACAATGGGAGTGTTGTTCGGTTACCAATACCAGAATAAGGTGGGTCAAGTAGCAAACGATGGAGACGCGACGCGAGTTGGTACCTAGTCCTTGTGAAAATAGGCGGGAAACTTGAACCCCAATAGCGCCAGTCAGTATCGACAACACCATCGTGACCGCAGTCCCCATCTCCAAAGCTATTACCATCATCAAAAGAAGCCTGTTAAAGTCCGCCACAGGATGAAGGCATTTCCTAATGATCTCCAGCCTAAGCCGGCTCTTATCCTAAGCTACAATAAAAAAATTGCGCCCTTTAGATATTATCTTGCCCCCAAGAAATAAACGTCATCTCTCTTGCATTAGATAGGGCGAAATGCAAAGGTGCTCGTATACTTAAATTTGAGTGCGGATTAAAAACGCGCAGATGTTCAAAAGTCACCCGAAAGCTCTCCACTAAGGCGCCTATTATTGTTCCAGTGTTGATGTATGATGCTAAACATCATCAATCAACGAATCATGCGTGAATTTGCTTTATTCAACGCTTCGTCAGTGCCACATGGCGTTTATGACAGGAAGTGAGCGACTGCAGAGTGGTAGAGGAAGTTTATAGGCATGGCGGATGACGATTAGAGTTGAGGATAAGATAATATCCCAAGGTTGTAAATTTTTTTTTAGTCTTGGAATGCAAGTTGGCTAATATCGTTTGCCAATACTATTAATCTTTGAACTCGGTGGCATTTTACTTCCTTTGACACTCATCCTCTTACATTAATAAACCACCGATGACCTGCTCTACACATCACTCTTCTTGCGCATCTTATCACTCTTAATTACAAAAAGAAACTGTCCTGTAGCCTCTTTCTCCATCTACACTGTGAAAATGTCTAAACCCTTCAGGGTGTTTTCTTGTCGCACTGGTAACACCTTGCCGTTGGAACCTTACAAAAATATTATAGAAGACTACGACGGAGTTATAACTAGACGTGCTATGAAAAAAGACATAGTTGTAAACTATGCAATCATTCTAACAGACTTGGGCGCAAAAAAATATCCGAGAGGAGAGTTTCATATCTCTGTCTATGGAATTATATTGTCGGATATTTGTATGCGCCCAAGGCTGTCAGAATGATTACATAGTGTTCAACTACGTCTTTTGTTATCGCACGTCTAGTTAGAACTCCGTTGTCGGCCTCTATAAATTTTTGTAAGGCCCTAACGGTAAGGATGTTACCAGTACGAAAAGAAAACAACGTCAAGGGTGTAAGCATTTTTACAGTGTAATGCACATTGCCGTCTTATCTCCTAGCGCGGCACCTGTCATTTTCCGTAATGTTGCCAATAACAGGGAGGAAGCCAATGTCGGGAAGAATAGTCACCTTGCCAGGAATTGCAAAGAAAACCTTAGTTGCATAAAAGTGTAAAAGTCCTTCGAATGCCTTGACAGTCAACAGCCTTCTTGCCGAAACGTTGTCACCGGATTGATGAGTCCTTTTCTATTCATCGCTCGCAGTCTCCTTACACAAATGTTTATATTTCATGTATTTATTCGTCAATATAGAGTTTAGTTCCTGTCAGGGTTGTCTGATCCTGAAAGTATTTAGTACACACCATTTTATACGAGTAGTGCTTTATGACTTCAACTGCTTCAATTCTTTGCCAGTGGTGTATAAATGAGATTAAATCAAGAGGAGGCGCGGTGCACCTCTTGGAACAGAAGCGCCGTTAATGAAGATTTAAGGGGGCATATTTTTCACAAAACCTTTTCCCTAGAAAACTGCCTTGGTATTTTTTTCTTGCCAAAGGTAAAAAAGAAAGAGGCGAGCGACTGTGTGTGGTTTCACAGCCGATCTAAAGAGCGCGACAAAACGAGGACAATTTAGAGAAGTGGAAGGACAGACACATGGTTGCGAGTACAGCGCGTGTCCTACCGCTTCCTTCCTGCGTCCTCGTCCTGTAGCGCTGCCTTAAGCCGGCCGTGAAGCCTATAATAATATTTGGGGTCTTACGTGCCAAAACCACTTTCTGATTATGAGGCACGCCGTAGTGGAGGACTCCGGAAATTTTGACCACCTGGGGTTCTTTAACGTGCACCTAAATCTAAGCACACGGGTGTTTTCGCATTTCGCCCCCATCGAAATGCGGCCGCCGTGGCCGGGATTCGATCCCGCGACCTCGTGCTCGGCAGCCCAACACCATACTCACTGAGCAACCACGGCGGGTAGGCCGCGAAGCCTCGATTTTCGCAACCGGATGCGTTCGTCCTTCGCGGCTGCAGCTGCGCATCAACGAGGAGAACGTGACCGAGGTCCTGGCCGCGGCCGACATGCTGCTCATGGACGACGTGCGCAACCTGTGCCTGAACTACATGCTGTCCAACATGGACATCGAGAACTGTCTGGGCATGGCCACCTTGGCGCGGTGGTACCACTGCCCGAACTTCAGCCAAGCAGTGTTCAGCTACGTGCGCGAGCACTTCGACCAGGCAAGTGATCTGTCTGCGCGGCCTCGCAGTTTTCGACTGAGAACGCTCGCCTCCGTATTCTAGAACGTTCATCCTCATTGTCTGTTGCATAACCAGCCGAGCGAGGTTAAGCTCGACACTTCCTGCATAACCGCCTTTTCATTCGCGCTCAGATTTTGCGCAAAGGTAGCATTTTACGTTTGAGTTTGCTCTGATACCACATTTGTAGGCGTACTCGGCCAGTATTGCAAACAATGAATTCGAAATAGAGGTGGACTGCGAAGGCGCTACTGAAAATGTTTTTGTTTCACTTTGACTGAGCGGCGGTCATCTGTCACTGCAACGGCGCAGGTGCAATGTTCTCCGTCGCCATGATAGATGGCGTCACTGTTTAGTTGCAGTGGACTAGGTATGCCTTGAGTGGCAGTTCCTGTAGAGATTACCTACTAGTAATACCCAAGCAAACGTGATAATGCACTTAAGTTACTGCGAATTTCCACCTCTGCGCAAAATGTGAGCGCGAATAAAGTAAAGCTTTACCAGGAAGTCTCATGTAAACCTGGCACTGATAATTTAGTGACAAACTCAGAATGCACTGGCAAGTACACCGCTATCCAACTCGAGAAGAACTTGTACAGATGTGCCAGTCTATTGTGCCAGCCTCGTTTATTTGCGAGATGTTCCGCCAGAGAGGATCTCCTTTCCATATCTGTTAGTTACAGTGTAGGCTTTAATAACTCTAACATCGGCATCCCTCGGGAACCATCTTTTCTAGCCCGGAGTCACTGAGGACAGGCACAATGCAATGTGTCTCGAGCGGCCACTCGCGCAGCAATTTTGCGTGTATTCGCTGGCTTCTTTCAGGCTCGGAAAAACATTTAGGTAGCACGTATTGAGCAACAAAAAGCTGTATCGCGAGTTTCTCATGCTGCTCTACAATTTTCTCATTGATACTTTTAATCTATATATCATGATTGAGGAGTTGATTAATTAAGACTAATTATCTAATTAGAAGGAATGCAAAAAATATTTTATTACCTCCAAGCGATGACAAACATTACCTTGGTTTGGTCCAGCTGCGTGGTATTTGCATATTTTAAATTTTGGGTCAAGTTACGTAAAACACCATGCGTAGTCAAATCGAAGAAAAGGCGCCCAGTCCCTGCTTTTGAGTACAGGGGTTGGACTCGCTTGACAATCTTTAAGACGCTGGTCATCTTCAGTTTACGTTGTTGCTGTTGATCTATGAGTCAAGTGACGGCTTGAACTTCTGGGGCTGTATGCATACAGTATTTTAACACCAAGGACAGTTTATTGGGGCTTTCTGAGAAAATTGAAGGCGCAGTTGATGGCAATTTAGGTGCCGTTTGCGGGCTGTTGCAACTGCATTGCGAACTACCAACGGTGTCCTGCAACGTGTCGCAGAAGCCTGCAGGTATCCATTTCAGAAATGGCTTCAAGATTTCAAGCATATATGATATGGTTAGCGTGTATACTCTCCGCTATATCTTCAGTGAATTGGACCGTCTGCACAACGTCTGGACCGTCTGGACCGTCTGCTGCTGAAATCCGCGGCGAATGACCGTGCACTTAGTAAAGGAATAGAATCGCGTACAGCATCTCGAAGGAGCTCTGAAACGAAACATTCTTTACCCAGCCGTCGCTTTACCTCGTCGTTCGATGACACCCTTATTCAGCCTCTCGTGTCGGTGTAGCACCTGGTGGCCGACAGCTTTCGGCGCGCTGCATTCCGTTGCGTAGGTGTGGCGTACAAGCGACGAGTTCCCGGATGTCTCCGAGGCGCTGCTCGTCGAACTGTTCGCCTCCAGCGAGCTGAACGTGCGGAACGAGGCGAACCTGCTGCAAGCGATCGTGCGCTGGTCGTCGGCCAGAGATGCGTCCGCCAGCGGCGAGGCTGGCGCCGACCTGTCGAGGCTGCTGCAGTGCGTGCGTGTCGGGCTCTGCGGATCGTTGTAAGTGGCGCCACAGCTGGCCATCGTTTAGAGCCGTTGAATTCCTGAAACATGAAAGCCAGAAAAAAAAAGATGCGTGTGTATGGCGCGGCTACGTTTTCGCTTACGGCCGAGATGCTACTAAATATTCAGAAATTCCCCGCGTGAAAAGAAATCACGAGGGGGTTTGTAAACCCAGTAAAGTAGGCAAGCTGCGCAACATATATTTTTTTCTAAGTACACCGCACGTGATGTGAGGTTGTTTTTGCATTTACCACTGCCTGCCAGGCTTGAGCTATGGTGGCCATTACTAATGACAGCGCCACCATGACTTTATTAATTAAAGAGCTGAAAAAAATTTTACAGCCCCTTACGTTCTTGCTTATGGTATCACTAACATATTGGTACTTCCAGAATCTTAACCTGGTACCAGGCACGTACCCAAGGGGGCACGCTTGCTTGCTTTGCTGCAACGATTTGTTGTCAAGTTTCACTTCAGTTGGCAGTGAAGTTTCATGAGGAAAACGAGTTCAGCAGTGAAATGAACTGGCCCCGCAGACTTTTGAAAAGTGAGATGCTCAGACTCCATACACTTTGTCCATGTCCGTTGCACACCTTATTGCTTCCGCCGATGAAAAGACTCTTCAAGAACAGCAGACGCTCCGGAGGTATCAAGTACGACGCCATATTGAAAAGGCCGCATGACGACGATTTCGTTTGCTTCTGTGGTTGGCTGCCGAAGTAACACAACTCCGCGCGGTTTGTGTGCCTTGGTTGCCAACTGCTGTTTCTTTAAGTTGTATTCTACTAATCTTTATGTTACTCTTTGGTTTCTTTACTTGTTCTTGGCAGTGTTCTCCCTGCGCTTTTTACCTGCGCAAGTCCATTTGACGTAGTTCTATGTTTGCCAAGTAAAGGAGAGGTATATCGCACAGGCGCACCTGTAAAATGCACCTTATTTCTTTTATATTATGTGGGTTTACGAGTTCTTATGGTGAATGGTGGACGCTATTCACATTTGTGCTGGTAAAGTAGCCCCCCTTATTCGCATAGAAGTTACCTTGGGTTGCCCCCCCCCCCCCCCCCCCCCCCCCGAAAAATATCCTGGGTACGTGCCTGCCTGGTACTACAACCTGACTTCGTCTTTAGTTTAACGCATTACACCACCGATGCTCCAGCTCTGCATTGAAAAAATTCTCTACCTTTCCTCTATCACCATTGAAGCCTGGACTGGGTGACTACGTCGTAAATTTAATCTACTCATGAATTCCTTCACGCAGCTTGGTGGGCCTCATCAAAGTGTCGCTCGCGTCCGCCTAACTCCCAGCAGATGTCGTTCCCCGCTACGTCGCTTCCGACGTTACTTTAACTAGTTTCAGATTACTTATATATATTCGTTCCTGTACCCGCGACGTGGTTGCCAGGCGTTTACTCAGCAGCAGTGCACGGCGGTACCCAGGGCGCCGGAAGACTTCGGCCGTTTGTATCCAACGCTGGCGTGCATCCCCGCGTACTGCGATATTGTGTGCGAGGCACAGCGGCGAGGCCCCTGCCTGTGTTCGCCCAGCCCGCTGCTGCTGGTGCAGTACGCCGCCCGTCGCTCGGACGCGGGTGCGGCGTCCCCTCTTCTCGTCGACGGCAACGGAGACAGCGGCAACACCGGCCGGAGCGACGTTGTTGCCCCCGCTGCACCCAGAAGCTGTGAGTTGCAATATGAAATTTCGTAGTACAAGTCACTGGAAAATGTGAGAAAAAAGAAGTTTCGTTTACTAGAACACTAGGTTATACTAAATACCATCCCATAGCACGTTCAACATAAACTAGGACGAGGCAAAGGTCACTATCACGAAAAGAAACATATCAGCAAAACTACGCCTGCAATAGCTGGCTATCCCAAGCTCGCATAACACGCTGACAAATATTGCGTTTCCTGCAGTCACTACCAGAGGGAACTGTGGCGCTTCAATTGTTCAGCTACCGTGGGAATGGTGGGTAGTATACGGATTTGTCTAGTATTCGCGCTTGTGGATTCAGACGTTCTTTTGGCTTTGCTCATTATGCTTTATCTGCCTTAATTGTCCTGAATTTCAGAGCAATGTATACTTTGTAGCAATGTATACTGCGCGAACACGCACAATTGCTACTAACTGCAGCAGTTCAGCCTGTCGAGGTGGCTAACTCGAAATGTGCCAAGCATCTCGGTGCGCTGGCTTAAACCGCGAGAAATTCATAAAATGGCGTTCGGTGCCACTCCTTGAAGCATGCGTACGTAGTATAATGGTTTCAATATCGGCGCCTCTGAGCTACAGGTCCTATGTTCGAATCCTACCATCGGGCAATATTAATAATGTTTATTTAGTTTTTATACAGTACTTTCTCCGAAATTGTGAGTTTACAAAGTCACAAAGCCGTTCGAAGCCAGAACGACTAAATTTAGGCACATCCAGGTACTACCCACTATTACTAAGCAGTCTGAACCATTCCGCTTGCTGCAGCTTCCGTAGACTCTAGTACTTATTGTATGAAACCGTATGCTAACGAAGGCGCAACACAATCTCGACAACGTGTATTCTCTAACACTGGGACCCATCGCTCAAGCACATCGGCTCTCAAGAACCGCAGATTGTCCAAACTGCAGCATCCTTCGTAGTGTGTGCGTGTGTGTGTGTGTGTGTTTGTGTTTGTGTGTGTGTGGCGTTAGCGTGGTCACGTAAACTAAAATGAAAGCGTACTGCCCCATTTGCGACGTTTTACTTTTTTGACGGAGACCGCAGACATGTCACTATTCTTTTGCTCAATTTCTCACTGTCGGCATCGAGGACTTCGCGTACGTTGTCGCCAACACGGCAGTGCGACAGGCTCGTCTAATCAGATCACGCGCTTCCCGCAATTAGGGCTGTGCCATCTGGAATCTACGCGGCCACCTTTTATTGATGCCAATTTAAATAAATCCTACAGTTTTACGCGCTAAAACAAAGATTCGATTACAAGCCACGCCGTTGTCCATGATTGCCGAATGATGTTGACCACCTCGTGCTCTTTAACGTGCTGACCCGAAATGTGCGATGGCACATATTTAGTCTGCGCCGCTTTTTTTTTTTTGGTACAGGTTCTCCCAACTGTTCCTGGGTTAGGCACATAATTTTTCGGATAACAATGTGTCCGCTACCAAAAAAAAAAAAACTACATTCTGGGATTTTACGTGCCAAAACCACGGCACGATTACGAGGCACGCCGTAGTGGGAGACTTCGGAATATTTTTGACCACTAAGGGTTATTTAACGCGCACTCAACGCACGGTAAACTGGTGTTACATTTCGCCCTCGTCGAAACGCGTATGCGCCAAGGCCGGGATTCGATCTCGCGTCCTCGGACTTATAGCGGCGCCAAACACAAAAGCCACTGCGCCACAGCAACGGCGTGTGTCCGCTGTAAGAAATTCACGCATTTCTCGAGACACGTGGTGCGCGCACACCTTTACTCACGCCGTAGATTCATTCATTCATTCATTCATTCATTCATTCATTCATTCATTGAACCGCTAAATTAATGCATGCACCATTAATTTCTTCTGCAGCAGCACAGCTTCCCTGCGAGCGCTGTGGCGTGGCGCGCAACCCGGAGCGCTGGCTGCCACGCATGCCGTACGAGATGCTCTTCGTGGTGGGCGGCTGGAGCGACGGCAACGAGCGAGACGCCATGGAGGCGTACGATCCCAGGGCCGGGAGGTGGCTCATGAAGCACATGCCGGGATTCGGGCCCAGGCAAGATTGGGGCGCGCGCGCGTTCCGCTGTGGGACGTTTGCCTATGTTGATTGTAACAGAGGAGCAGTGTCAAAGTGGAAAGAAAGTGGACGTGAGTGAAGTGTATACGTCATGTCATAAGAAGCCAACAAACAATGACACCAAGGACAACGTGGGGGAAATTACTTTTACTTACTAATTGGATTAAAGAAATCGTAAAAAAATGGAAAGGAAAGTGGATGAAAAAATAACTTGCCGCAGGTGAGGAACGATCCCACGTATTCGCATTATGCGTGTGATGCTCTAGCAATTGAGTTACCGCTGTGCCTTTTTCCAGCTACCTTCTTCTGTATTTGTTTTACTACTTCACGTAACCCTGCGAATCTCAGCCAGCACGAGCACTCACAAACCTTGGCAGCGGATGTGAACCGCATCCACTGCCATGTTTTGTGAGTGATGGCTCTCCTATCCTCTCGCTTTCAATTAGCTGGCAGAGCGACTTCCTCTGAAACGAACTGATCTCTCATTCGATATGTAGAGCTGGAAAAATTGTTCCTTAACTCTGATGCGTGCATTACGAGGACACCCTTAGCGGGTCATTTCGTAGTAGTCTGAGCCATTCAGCTATATTTGGTTTTCTTTTTCTATAGAGATTCGGCTTCGCTTTAAAGATCTGTGCTACACGTGACGTGTGCTTTGAATTAGTACCTTCCTGATAGAACAACACCAAGTGAAGTAGCCTAAGTATTAAAAAAAAGGCCCACATGTTTTCTGCAGGGCCTACCACGGCGTGGCGCTGCTGCGCAATCGGCTGTACGTGGTCGGGGGCATGCAGGACAGCGCCTACCTGCGCTCCTGCGACTGCTTCGACATCGAGCGCTGCACGTGGGAGGCCCGTTCGAGCCTGAACATCGCTCGGGGCTACGTCTCCGCCGTGGCCCTGGACGGCTACGTGTACGCCGTCGGAGGGCGCAACGGTACGCACGCGCAGACACCAGCGAAACCTAGAGAGGGAAAAGTGCACATGGAAATGCGGTCGCGTTAGTAGATCACGTGGCCATCTGGCATTTCTCGGAAGCCAGGTGCGCGAGCCCCGATTTCGTCGCCCCATGTTGCACGCCGGAATGTGGGTACAGGGTCGGTGGCTCCAATGAGCAAGGTCGCCAGCTGAGGCTCTCGGGGACCCGTGATCCTCGCGTTAGCGTTTAGATCGTAAGGACGGCGAGACGAGCGTGAAGAAGCAACGTTGGGCCAGTGAAGGGCTAGGACAGCGGGAATCGCCGAGTGAGAACAGGGTAAATGTTTCTTGGGCGACGGGTTTCTGTACGCACTCGCGCAACTTTTACGGACTATGACTCCCTGCTTGTCGCGTGCGCCTCTCGACAAAGCTGTCCTGACGTAGGTCTCAATTCTTCAGACACCGAGTTCAATGGTATTGAAGGCTGTTAATCGTATCAACATATTTTCTCGCCACAAACTGTGACAACGTTCTTCGTAAATGTAGCACAGAGGCCGCACTATTTTTGGCATTTTGTTTAACGTTGTATACCACGATATTACAAGTTGCTGCTGAAGGGACGTTACTCACTTGCGTGCAGAGGAATTCTTTATAGTGCTCAGAAATCTCAGCTACATGGAGGTTCTTCGAGGCCATCCATTACGCCCTACCGAAATAATGTGACTGCGACCAAATTGCATACCCTGGACTGTGGTAGCTCGTTAGGCGCTTATATGAACAAATTTAGAGAGCTTGCAAACTGTTTGCATGTCGACCCGAAATCGGCTGCTGCGATGCGGTATAGATTTGAACTTTGGTCTTTGGTCTGTTGTTCCTCGTATAACTCTCATTTCCGTGCACGCTTGTTGCGATTAGCTTGGTAAAACAGTAAAATATAAAAGAAGTTGTAGGTCCTGTGGGACATTCTCGAATTCTTTGTTCTTTACTAGAGCATATAGATATATGTATATATATATATATATATATATATATATATATATATATATATATATATATATATATATATATATATATATATATATATATATATACACTTTCGGCTGACAACAAAAACATTCTGTGACGGAGAGTTTTAAACCACCACAGTCGGCGATTATGGTACAACTCCGTACTGCGTCTTATGGGGCGCCTTTAAAATTTCCCTATGTGCCTGCATTGCGCAAAATGTGAACGTGTTGCTCGCTGATCACGCGGTGTCTAGGGAACTCGTCGAGGCGACGTTGTTGTGACATGCTGTTTTCGTAGCGTTCGTGGCTTTTTTCCGAATGAATCGAGACCATCGTTATCGTCTTGTCATGCAGCCAGCGAACGCACAGCCTCCGTGGAGCGCTACAACCCGCGCTCCAACCAGTGGACCCTGGTGTCCGCCATGAAGAGAAGACGCAGCGATGGCGCCGCCTGTGCCTTCAAAGGCAAGTCACGACAAGGCTGCAGAACATCTGTCCAATGCTTAAGCTACTACTGCTACCTCTACCACTTCAGATGCTAGTATACTGCAGTTCAAGCAGTGACGTATTGCACTCTGTTTACACTACAACCGACGCTACCACACAAGCATTATTATATCTGGAATTGTTTCTATAGAGGTGTACGTCGGCTCCCATGCCTATTTCACAGGCAAGATATACGTGAGCGGCGGCTTCAACGGCCAGAAGGTGCTGACGAGCGTGGAAGAGTACACGCCCAGCCGCAACATGTGGTGCCTAGTGCGGCAGCTGCCCAGTCCACGCTGCAGCCACCAGATGGCGGTGCTCGGCGAGCGCATCTACGTCATCGGCGGGTATGATGGCCGCCGACGGCTAAGCTCAGGTATACGGGCTAAATGATGACGGCTGGCCTAACGTTTGGTCACTTGTCTAGGACAGTTAGCTGAAAAAAAAAGTCAAGTCCAGATCTCTCAAAACACGTCAAAAATATCCAAAGCCTAAGCGGTAGTCTCGACATTGTTTTGTCTTCACGGTAGAACTGTATTTGCTGCACGGCAAGATTTCATGCCGGTTTCATCAATTCTTTTCTTCATAAATTCCCTTTGCCATAGGCCGGCCGCTTTCATTCACCGAGCATCACGATTGGCTGAAATCTTCCTTTGCGAAAACTTCTTGCGTATGAACTGACCATAAGGTTCTCGGCCGTCGTTCACAAAAAGCTCCTATGCCAGAATTCGTAAAGGCGAGTTCCAGCCAATCCTGATGCTGAACATATCATTAGCGAAGGCGCCCAGCAAATAGCAACGATCACTTCCGAACGACAAGCTTTGTCAACTGGGTCCTTCCTTCGTAAGTACCGTCGTCGATGGGCGATCGCCGATTAAGATGTCTCGTTATCTCATCAATCGCTATCGTGAATGGCGGATATGGAAAGGGCGGCCAATGAGCAGGCGCTCCTACATAAGCTTTACGAAAAATTTAAAGGACGCTTGAGCTTCGCCTCTAAGAGTGCGTTGCAATAGCATTCAAAGATCCCTGGTTGCTTGACGCGCTTCCCGGCAAGCTCAGGTTTCTTGCGGATGGGCGGAGGTGATGGTGGATGGTGGTGCTGCAAGGAACCGAGCAGGCCACACCGCTCTATGAATGGTAGAAATCCTGCAAAAGGGGTTTGAGTTTGAGTTGTCGCGTAACAGAATTTAGTTTGCTTGCATACTCAAATTACAAGCCGACGCTATCGTGTCTGTAGGTCGTGCTTAGGTCGCACTTCATAATTTTTCTGACGCATTTTACTTTGAGTAATTCAATTAGTTCAGTAACGCCTTTGCGCCACTGGGCGGGCCTCCATGGTTGTGGTTCGGAATGATTTTCAGCGCGACGACGTTCGACGCCGACACCAGATTTCGCGTTAGTACAGTCTGAGGGTCCGTACTCACAAGAGAATCTTACGCTAGAAATCTTCATATTGCAACCAATCCTGAAGACGGAAATATTACTAGCGAAGTTGGCCGGTTATTCGCAAACATCACTTGGGAACGAAAAGCTTTTTGCATCGGGGCCCTAGATTCACTCGAGAACCCTGCTTTTTTCTTCTAGAAGAAAAGTATCAATTCTTTGTCAAAGTGTGCAAATAAAGGCATTTTTACCAAGTACACCATAAATGGGCGTCATTAAAAGAGACAAGCTTGGCCGACGTGCATGCACCTGAGGGACTGGGACGCGATAGCATCGTTAAGGTTGTTCCGTCAACGTCTTTGATTGAACTTCTGCATTGGCCTGTATTTTAAATAACCTTCAAACCATCGCGAGGGCACTCATCGAACACTAATGTCAGGATGAAACTAAAATGTCACCAAGTTTGGTTAACACAACCATAAGGAATATATCGGTTTTGATTACATCTCAAAGATGGGCCTTGTTTACTTTTAAGCTTCCTGTGGGATCGGCTTAGGTTATTTGCCCAGATGGTCAAATAACGACACACGAAGCCCAAAAGAAGCAGGCAAAGAAAGCTTCATATTATAAGTATATAATACAAAATGTTGCTTGCCCGGCGATGCAGCCACACAATCACCCCGCTGAGGCTTTGACGGTTTGTGCGTAGCACGCGAGCCGATGTTTCTCTGGCGCCAATCGATATAGATGGCGCTTTCACTTGGGTGAGAGTCCTTTCGTGGCAGAGCTTCACATTTTTTTCCCTGATGACCCGGGTGGCTGTTTCCTGTCCCCGTGTCCAGTGTTGGCCAGCAGAGAGGGCGAGGGGCCGCTGTGGTGGCGCTCTGTGACCCCCATGAGGATAGGCCGGAGCACCTTCGCCGTGGCGCTGTTCGATGACGAGCTGTACGCCATCGGCGGTTTCGACGGTGAGTGCCTCTGACGGGTCGAGAACCACAAGAGTGGTTTCGGGAAGCGTACTGACAAAACATATTCCGTAATGTCTTTCTTTTTTTAGTGTGGTCACGTATAGTGATTTTCGCTTACAGCGTAGTACAAGAAATTTCGAAACAACCCAACAACCTGGCACCGCTGGGTAAAATTATTTGTACCGATTTCTCACCAGTCCGAAGTACTCTCAGGACACTCTGATATGTTCACATGCCAAACAGCATGTATACTATCTACTTTTTTGTTTGCCATGTCCCTACTTAGCGCCTGGCATAGATAAAATAATAGAGTTTAAAAGGCTCCTCACCAGACCCCGTTGAGCTGTTTTCATGGCCGTAGGTAGGTGCAGACCTCGCAGACTGTTCACAAGGATGGCTTGGTGGGCTAGTCGGTAAAGCATCTTAAAGGGTTAACAGCGCACACAGAAGGGGGCAGAGTGAAGTCCTGTTGTTCTTCACACTGTACCCATCTGTGTGCGCTGTTAACCCTTTAACTCGCAGATGTGATATTCACGGCATCATGTACGCACCCAGCTTTTATTTTGGTGCACCCAAACCTGGTGAGGACTCCTTTAAAGAATTTATAGTAGAGGCGCTGACAACACTGTCTCCCGCTGTTTTCGATTTACATCGGTCGCCATGCACAAGGTTTTGTGCGATAGGAAGTAAGTGTGCGGTTGCTCAAAGCAGGTGATTCGTGTACGTAATGCAGAAAATTTGCGGGTGCTAGTTGGAATCGCTTGGCGCAGGATAGGGGTGATTGGAGATCGCAGGGAGAGGCCTTCGTCCTGTAGTGGACATAAAATAGAAAGATGATGATGATGATGATGAATGCACGGCCACGCACCCATGGGCACGCACCCATGGGCTTCGACGGTGACCAGCTCTTTAGCATCTTGACACGACGTTGGAGCACATGTCCCGAAGTTGCCATGTGGTAGGGCACCATTCACGTTATTGCTGCATTCTTTCGTGGCCTAAATCCCGCTGTTGACAGCGATTAGAGTTTGTTCACTATCTTGCAGATGAAAAAGAAATGAACGAAAGAAGGCGCAACAAAGAAACGGAGTGTCTACCAATAAAAACAGCATAGCTTTCAAAGGGAAGCAGAGATCTAACGTGGTGATTTTCGCCAGCATATGCTGCATAGAAACGAGGTGAATGGACTTTATTTACATGAAATATGGGATACCAGAGTGACAACATCAGCGTTAAGATTTGCTTGAAATCAAACAAAAAAGTTTAGGTTCCTCCCACCCCCCCTATTTTTTTGCTGTAGTATAACGAACGCTTTTACGCCAAAGGAATGTAGATAGTCAAAAGTCATGGTAAAATTATCCGGCAAAAAAATATTAGACGACGGCATGCTGCCCAAGACAAACTCAACATGTAAGGCCATGTTTACATGACGAAGCAAATTGCCATTAGAGTTTGCAGATTGTCTAGCACGGGATCATACGTCACCCATTTCCTGTGGCGTCCACTGGGTCCCCGTGAACGATTCACAATGCACCTGAAATCTCAATCACTACGCGGATTGTCGTCGAGAAATACCAAGCTACGGATGACAGATACTGATGAAGAAACGCCTTCCAGTGCAAGTCGCTCGCTGAATTGAAACTTGAAACGCACGCGACAAACGTGTAGCTCACGCTGATATCTCTCTGGCTGCGGCTTGTTAAGGTTCACTTTGTGCGGCCATGAATGGAACGAATGGCAAGCGCCTGAGACACGACGCGCCTGATCGTCACGCCCGTCGACATGAAAAGACTTGTCCGTCGGGTGTGTGCGATGGGATTATGCCCCAGTGCAAACCTACTCTCCATTGACCTCCGTTCACCACCTCTACGCCAGGGGTTGATTTTTTTCTCCGTATTCCTCTGTGCTGGCTGACCAGTGTGCTGACAAGGCACTCTACCCAGGGTGCAAGGGAAAATGAGGTTGCCCAAATGGTGTAGGGTATAAGAAGGCCAGCGAGACACCACGTGGACATCTCTGCCCTTGCGTGCAGGAGCTCGTACGCCGAACGTTTCTGTACTTTTTGTCTTGGAGCGCACCGCTCACCCCTAACGATGTCTTAAACTTCTGGTACTTCTTTTTACATCATCTCGTCTTCCCTGTAGGACCATCTCCGATGGTCAATCTGATTCGAGCTCCAAGCAGACGCTGTTGAAGATCGCCGAAACCTCGACCCCGTAACAAGTGGTGACAGCTGTAATAGGCTGAATGTGCTCTGCGCTCCGACGCATTTTTGCCGTAACCCGTTCATTGAAGAGCGAAAGCTATGTTTACGGAGTTGTCCGGCTTTTATCCGTTGCCGTGGGAATACTAGGTGTGGAGGGATCCATACACCCTTACTCACAAGTATGTGGGCTACATTGCTTGCGATCGCCACGATAACTACAGGCTGTTTAAAGGAGTTCCTGTGGTATGCCATAAGTATTCGAATGCCTTCGAGAATGGAAACAACTCGCATTACCATACACAGATCTGGAATGCTTTTAGCGCCAAGAAAACCGCGCTCTAATACCTAACAATTTATCTGGGGCGGGCGCTGAGTATTCCATATGCTTGTCACAAAAGTTGTAGGTGATAAGTCAGGTGACACATTTGTGCGTAATCACATACGTTGCGTCAATAACCCAGATAAAGGTGAGAACGGCCTTGAGACATTGACTGAACAGCACCTTGGTTTTTACTGCCCTATGTGTACTGGCTAGCGCTGCGAAGTTTTACCCCATCTTCTCATCGATTGAGGCCATCTCGTCAATTAGGATGTTTCTACTTATCACCGTTACTAAGCTGCTAACTACTACTACTACTACGGATTACCACAATAATTGCTGTTGCAGCCTACGACTACTACTGCTAGTAAACTGATTTCAGTGAACTAGGGTGGTTACTTGGGCTAGTTGGTAATTCACGATCAAAAATGACGTACAGCGCGAAGGACAAGGACAGCGATAGGCGACAACACAGCGCTGTGTTGTCGTCTATCGCTGTCCTTGTCCTTCGCGCTGCACGTTATTTTTTATTTCAGCGCTTCTATTTAGCGTATCTTTAATTTACGCTGCTGGGTTTTCCTCCTTGCGACTGGCCTCAGGGATGAGCACCACAGCGGAGGTGGAGAGTTACTCCGTGGCCACCGACAGCTGGCGTCCCGCGGTGCCGCTCAACGAAGCGGTCTCTGCCATGGCCGCCTGCACACTGAAGGGCCTCAACGTCTGCAGGCGCCTCTCCGCATGCGCCGAGCCCTAGCCGCGTTGGCGTCCTCGATGAATTTGTATAACAATGGTTTTATTTTTTTTTTGTGTGTGTGTGAAACTTTGTAATTGCATGCGTGCATTATTCACTCGAGTAAGTCTCGCTGTTCCTCAAGAAACTCCTCTCTCTTTGCGCGCACACACTTTGGAGCAGATGAGTGCAAATGCGAGCAAGTTGAGATTCGGACACAGCGAATCTATGTACGTGAGTTATCGGAGGTCCTGGGAGAATAGTTTGTTTCCGTCGGACGATTCGATGAAATCTGTTAACCGCTAAACTAGAAGGACAGAAGCAAGCATACCCCATGGTTTCACGCACTTTCTTACAGACATCCCGAAAGCCTCTTGAAACACCTCGCAATATCCTGGGCAACTAATTCGCTATACCCAATGTACATTCAAACGTTTCGCTATATATAGTTTACTACATTGTGTGGTCCTGTATACGATTACGCACCTGTAGCCGAGACTTTGCACACGTGCTCACCATATCCGGTGCAATTCTTTCTGTGTACCCGAGTCTCTTGATTAGAAAGCTTCGGTATATCCGAGCTTAGCACTTTTAACGCTATATCCCACTCGTGTTACTGTGCGCTTCACCAGTCCTGCTGCGCCAGCTGGTCTCGTTACATTGCGCCTGCGCCGCACTTCTTTAATGACGACGACACCTCACATGTCACTGTCGCTGGCGCGTTGCAGCACATTGCAACTTGCCAAAGCGGGTGCAGCATTAGCATAGTGGAGGTTGCATCGAACACACTCGCAGGAATAGACTTTTCATGGTGGGCCATAACTGGTTGCCGACGCTGTAATAATCGCGGCGCATTACAGACAACCATGTTTGAAGCTTTGCTCCCTCCCCCTCCCTTTTGTTTCTGGGTGCTGGTTGCAGCTGTTCTTTTTTTTTGCGACCAAACGGAGGAGGACCGCGGCGATGTGCCACTAAAGCGCAGACTTGAGATACAATAGAAACACGTCGTCCTTCGTCGTCATTTCATCCCCTTCGTTCCATTGGGATCAGTTCTTCATTGTCGTACCATAGCCATTGTTGCACAGTCTTCACTCTGTCTCTTTGCGGTGTCATGACGTCATCACCTCACAGTCATCACGCTGCCATTATTTCACCATCGTCATTCCATCGTCTTCATGTCGCCGTCACGCCGTCGTAATCACGCCGTTGCATGTCGTCAACCCATCAGATTGACGTCATCGCCGTCGCGCCATCATCGTAATTGCGTAGCCATTCCACTGCAGCCCTGCTATTGCCATACCGTCAGCGTAAATCAATCATCGTTTTATCATGCTTTGAACGAAGCATTCTTCCGAGCGCTATTGACTGCGCAAATGCACATCGATGTCATATAGTTTTGTATCGGCTTACAGAGTGCCTAATTCGTGCCAAACATACTGCAGTCTTTCCGTGCCTTTAACAGTTATGAACGCCTAATCAGCCCTGACAAAAACGAAAGATCGTGTGCTATAGGTGTTCTTAATTTAACTCACGTGAAGCGTACGCGTAGTCACGCAAGTGGCTAAAGCAAATTGTACCCTCAGCATGGGGTCTTTTTGCAGTAGCAAGACCAATTGCATTTCGCAAATAACTGGAAAAAAGTACTCTTAACTACTAACCAATCAGAGAAAAGCAACGGACGTCATCAGAGGTATGTGAAAGAGGCTACGCAAGACCACCTCTACTGGTTGTGAAAGAACCACCCTTGGAAGACACATGCAGCTGCGGAACAAGAAGCGAAGCGCCCCGAAACCGTAGACACGTCGTAGTTTAAATAAACCTGTACATTGTGCATACCATGTGTTGAGCTTCGATTCACCATTCTCAATAACTAAGAAAGCTTTGAGACCGTGGGTTGTAGCCCTGCGGCGGCGGTCACATCTCAATGGGTGCAAAATTCTAAAACTCCTGTGTGCTGTGTGCACATTAAAGAACCCCAGATGGCCAAACTTCACCATGTCGCCTCGATTTCGGCGTGCCTCCTAATCCTCTTTAGAGTTTCTTTTATTTACACTTCTGGATCTTGGTTTCGGCATGTAAAACTCCAGAATCTAAGTTTTCATTTGGGAGATAAGTAGAGAGCGCAAGCACATAGCAGGTGAGTACAGAGGACTAAGCAACATGAGATGGAAACGAAGATTTAAAAAAAATGTGATGGCATGATTATGCTAACTATAAGTACAAATCTAGGGTATGACGAAATACCGTTTACTGTAAATGAAAAATAAGTGCCTACCGACTTTTATAGAAAATTGATGGTCTCGGCTCCACCCGAAACGCGTTTGTTTGAGAAACCAACTCGATCGATGTTCCGTTTTCATTCACATCATGCCCAGTACCTTCTTCCACTAGATACTTCATTTCGTAAATGTATTTCCAAGTTTAGCATTAAGACAAGCCAACATTTCAACTTGTGCATGTCTTAGAGAGCGCTGTTATGTTGTCCCGCACTCTCGTAATCAGTACCCTCTGCAAAATTTGTAAGCAAAAGGTACGCTAGACCATATAATATGGGAGTGTGCTGGCTCCCCAGGGGCCAAGGAAAACATTGGCAGTAGAGAAGCCTAGGAGGCCTTGCTCCAGAGCGAAGCTGAAGACTACCAGTGTCGAGCAATCTGCCTGGCCACTGAGGCCGTGAACACTCACCGTCCTCAACACGCGGGGACTGCTTCGTCCTCCCCCCTACCTACGTGTAGGTTAAAAGGCGGGCACCCCAGCTCAGTGGAATAATTCCACTGAGCTGGGGAATAATTCCAGTGGAATAAGTGGAAAGTTTTCAATAAATAAATAAATAAATAAATAAATAAATAAATAAATAAATAAACAAACAAACAAACAAACAAACAAACAAACAAACAAACAAACAAACAAACAAATAAATAAATAATTAAATAAAATAAAAATAAATAAATAAATAAATAAATAAATAAATAAATAAATAAATAAATAGATAGATAGATAAATAAATAAATAAATAAATAAATAAATAAATAAATAAATCAGTACTTTACGAAACGCAAATGACTGTTGAGAAGAATGACACGGAGAGGAGACGTAGTTCAGCCTGACGGCTCGGAGGTATACTTAGTACCGCCTTTGAAGTTTCTTACAATTTGTTTATTTATGTATTTGTCCTTCGTTGCTCATAACCATTCGATTCCTTTGCCCATGCGCCATTGTGCGTGCCAGGGACCTTCAACAACAACAACAACAACAACGACGAAGGCAACAGCAACCACAATAACGGTGACGCCTCGCCGACCTCAACAATCCTATGTTGCTTAGTCGGCGCCCAAAATAAACAGTTCACACTGAACTATGTTGTTTACTAGAATTACAATTCATTATTCGGGACGTCGACCTGGTGCCCAGTGACTTTGCCTGGTCGGGCCGGCAAGGATACCGTCGTCATTCTGTTCCGAACATAGAAGCGCAAACAGGGGCTCTCAGAGGATCAGGCACGGGTGCCGGGATAAAGCCTCTAAAGCGGCTCGGCCTGTGGGACGCAGCTCAAGAACCGTTTCTTCGTGGGAACAGGCGAAATGCATTGGGAGGTTAAGCCTGGCGTTGACGCGATTTCCAAGGGTTACAGGGCTAAGCGAGAAAGGATATACTGTCGGTGCGTTTGAGCCGTCTGCAAGCACCAGGAAAGCGCGGATAAGGTTGCAAATGTCCGCTTGCAGCGCGTACCGTAGTTTGCTCTCCCATTCAAAATAAAGCAGGCGAGGCTTTAGACGTGCAATACGAGGCCGCAAAGCTTATCTGTGTTCTTTTTCTCCCTGTACGTAATGGGAGCGAAGTAGGTAAATGAGTAATGTATAAAGATTGAAAGAGTAATAGGGGACAGCGTTTCTGTAAGCATGACCTGAACGAAGCCAGCTAACTCCGAATTTTAAAGTTTATCAGGCTTGTGGAGGCAGGCAATTGTAAGATCCAAGTGTTAGTGTGAGTGGTTTACATAGCTGCCTTAGACCTTTGTTGATGAACCTTTGTGTAGGGTGTGTGCCTGAAGCACTGAGTGCCCGACAGAGGCGGGCACTCAGTGCGTCCTGGGCTTTGACTGAGTCATTTAATATTGGACTGTCCAACGTGCCTCGAAACATGACCAAGCACACACAGCCCTTCTAAAATCAAAAAGTAAGAAAGTAAAAAAAGAAATATGGGGTTTTGCGTGCCGAAATCACGCTTTGACTATGAAACATCCGCAGTGAAGGATTGCCTGGGGTTCTTTAACAGGCCCCCACTGCACGGAACACGGGTGTTCTTGCATTTTGGCCCTATTGAAATGCAGCCGCCGCAGCCGGGATTGTGTACTGCAACCTCGTGCTTAGCAGCGAAACTTCATCTAGCATTTTCGAAGGCGACAAATCTATATAGACTCCTGATTATAGCCTACCATGCTGCTGCAATTTTCTGTCAATTGCCGGACCTCAGGACTCGCCCGGTGACTGTGTTACGCTCACCCATGTTTTGTTCTTGAGCTGATCTTTTTTCCCGTCCGTCGTATCCTCTCTCTAATTATCTATCCTGTTCTTCTATCCCGATAATTTTTTTTAAATGTACATTTTCTCTTCTAGAGGCGACAGGCATTGTGCCCCTCCTGGCGGCCGTTGCCAGCTAGCCTTCTTCCTCATCTCTGCGATTGTTGTTTATGTGTGTAAATCAAATAAAGCAATAGCGCCATTTTTTCTTTTGTTGTGCCGGATTGTACCGTGAACGTCGCCCGCCTTGCGGAGGCATCGTATTGCTACTTACGTTGACCTAACTTCGTTGTGGGGTCAAAGCCTTGCTCCACATCTCTGTTTCTTAAGGCGAAAGCCTTATATGCCCCATGAAGCGAAACATTTGTCGTCCGTTGTTATCATCCGGTGGTACCGAACCTCACGTGACGAAGTGAAGACGTCACGTTCCCGGTGCTGAACTGCGGCGGCTCGCACTGCGAAATCCCATGGTGCACAGCCATGGCGTCGGGTAAACGCCGTGGCCCACACCCAAAGTATTGGGCTGGCGCACTCCCAAAGTTGGAGTAAGTTGGATTAAAGCGGATTAAGGGGGATTGAGGTGGATTAGAATGGGTTAAGGTCTATGAAATTGAACTAAGATGGATTAAAATGGTTTGAAGTGGATTAAGGTGGATGACAGCGATTTAAGATTGGTACGAATTAGAGCAAGGTGGAATATGCTGGATTAAGGCAGAGTTTCAATGTAAGGTGATAACGTAGAGAAGTCTTTATGCTTTCGCATTCAAATCACGCAAGGGTACTTAAATGACTTTCAGCTTTCACTACCTATTTTCGCTAGTCAAGGCAGGTTTACGATACGCTAATAAGAGGACTAAATTGATAAAATATGTGAATATGACGGTAAACTGAAATTCGATCCGGAGGGATATTAAATGAAATTGATTTCTTCTTCTGGAGGCACATTTCTGTGGAATGGCTGTGCACTTAATTGCTTTTACCTAGAAATAAAATAAACAACTCTCTCTGCGATACGCGCGGTGCACATGCGTGATAAAGCATTACTTAGAATACTGCACTGAACTAGTAGCAAGAAAAGGTGACGCCCTGAGTGTTTGGCGTAAATGAAAGAAATCAGCATGGTTGTCTATTTACGTGAAAACGTACAGGTAACCCGTAAATGTGAATATTAGCAATAGTCCAGGTTCCAATCAAACATGGAGAACCCAACCTACCGCAGCTTAATTTTCTGAAAGCACTCCGACGAGCTTGTTCCTGCGCACTGATTGTGAACAACACACATGAAATGACAACCCGGAGACGTCGCCTATACCAGGCAGTATATACGATGTCATTTTCATCCCCTAGCTGATAAAAGTGACCTTCGCACGCTCGCACGTTTCAAAGCGATGTTCGGCGGATGGCAACTCGTTTTACCGAAGGCGGGAAGCTGCAGCGAAATTGGAGAAAAGCACGGAGAACAATCACGAGAACCGTAATTTATCTCAAAACTCCACAGGGTCATTAAGACTCTGCCTTGTAGCCGCCTTGTCATGATTGCTATTTCATCGATTAATTGCCTCTTGATTATCTCGTTACAAAACGCCAGATGCTCCTCGTTAAAACCCGTTCACTCTTGGCGACGGTCTTTGGAACCAGACAGGTACGGCGAGGCTAATTGCGCGAAGACAAATTGCCGCCCCGAACTAAATCGAGTCCCGTAAAATGCCAGCCGGCAGCCCGGCTAGGGCAGGGTGCTTAGAGAGCGCGCTTGCTTGGATGAGCGTGTTTAATTTTTCGAATCGTAATTCTTTGCTTAGGGAAGTAAATGGGAAGGCTCGACAACGATCGGCTCGAATGCTTTGCACAGAGAAAAACAAGGAGTCTCATAGCGACAATCCCCAGTTGAGAAGTGCTGGTTCGAGCACCTGTTCTGTGAGCAGACATATGTTGTCCAAGCAAAAGCACAATTGCCACCAAATCCTCTTTATCGAAAACAACAACAACAGCAACAAACAAACAAACAAACAAACAAACAAGCAAACAAACAAACAAACAAACAAACAAACAAACAAACAAACAAACAAACAAACAAGGTGAGCAAAGTTTACAGCGAGCAGATAACATTCAGGAATGCGGCTTATTGGACGATCTATCTTATCTGAATAGGGAGGCACTACCGGAGACAAGTTTCTGTGGTATGCGAGGCGGCACTGTCGTATCGTCGAAATTTTCGACAACAAATAACCAACAAACATGTTGGTATTGTCGAAATGCTGTTTGCTTGCGCCTCAGTGGAATGGCGCAACCCGCGCTGGAAGATCGATCATGAACCGAGTGGTAGGGGAACTCCAGAAAAGTATGAAAAAAGAAAGGATGAGGAAAATTTCTTGAAAGCAAAATAACTGTTCCGCGGAGTGTCTTGCTGGCCGACTTGATACGTACTTGCAGATGAACACAAAGCCAGCGCAAAAGATGCGTACACGAGGGACAAAATGGACAAGACAAGCGCTGTACTGACAATCATTCACAAAATAATAGTTGGGTGGTGTGAACCTACACGTTAACTGATAGAGATGTGCCATGGATAACAACTAAATATCGCAGCAAAGAAGAATTAAGGGTACAAAAACAGACTAATTTAGCATGCATTTCTTCCTGACTCGCACAGAAAAATTGAAGACGGCGTCATAAATGTTCCTCTAAGCGTTTAGAATGGGCCCGAAACGTCAATATAAGCGCGTTTTCTCTCAACCTATAGGTGATTGCTTGTTTTATTTTGCTCACATATCACCGTCGACTCATGAGTTTTTGTTAAACTTTGGACTACGTTGCTCTTCGAGAAAAGCATTGCGCGCCCTTTGCTATAAGCATATTCGTCAGTTCGTCAATCTCAAATCCGAACTGGCCTCGTTCAAAGGCCAGCTGAACATTGGAAAGTGGTTTATCTGCTGCTGATACGCTGGATGTTCCAATAAATCTGTTGGTTATCTTGAACGAAACTTCCCTAACTGACGTTACGAAGAAAAGCTTTCAGGTGGCGTTGGCACCTTTATTGGCTTATTGTGATTTAAGAATAATGTCTTGGCAAAACATCCTTCAAACCCACCTGAACATGATAGGGAAAGACGTATTACAATCGCAATACACGCCAAATTTCTGGTGCATCGGAAAGCTATCGGGGACGAGAAGTGGGCCGTCATTCCGCTCTGTTCCGTTGCGTCAACAGGGAATTAAACCACTTGCCAGCGTTTTGTTCGAGATGTGCGTAAGGCAGAACGTGGGAATATGAAAGCAATTTGGCGGGTAACGCAGCGAAGAAAAGAAACCCGGAAAAAAAGAATAAAATTACCATAGATGACGCGGCACTCGAGCGAACAACGGACGCTTGCGATGGCATTTTATGGATCGTCGTAACTCGGCTTTAGCTTCCGAGCAGGTCGCGATACCCCCCTTTCGCCTGTCTTCCGCGCAACACATCTTTTTCTCACTCTTTGCACAGTAAGGCTGACGTTCGATGTGTGGCCTTATGAACGCTCTTAATATCTCCTGTGATTTTTTTTTTTTGCTATCTGAAGTATCACGCAAGGCTGGTTTGCCGTGAAGTTTTAGTACTCAAATACTTGCCTTAAATTTTCATTTTCAGTACACGATAGGTCGCAAATGGCCTCCGACGTTCCTGCACCTTACTTGGTACGATGCCGCACTCGTATGTTCTTGTTGAATGAAGATAAGGATAAGGGAAAACATAACCTTCACATAAGCCGTCGAAAAAGCCGTAGTGGCAGTGGCAGTAAATTTTTGGGCAGGTATCTTTGCAATTTTCATAAACAAACCGCGGGGGCCGTCGGTGTGCATATTTGAGACTGCACAGTTTAATGGGCTCCTCGTCGAAGCGTATGCACAATTACGATATTTCTACATTGCAAGTGCGAGGAACATTGTAATGACGTAATTTCTTCATTTACTTTTGACTTCACATCTTTAAACCTTAACGCAGAATTTTATTGCAGGTTTCACTTTCTCGGTAACTTGCAGCGCACGACAACAGGACAAGGAGACGTGCACCCACACGTATACAGCCGCTCAAATCCATAGCTAGGCCTCGCCATTCACTGTGTTTCCTGTCAGTAAGCACTTTACAGCGGACAGAATTTCCGATATGGTCGTTGTTACGCCCGCGCTTTGTGAGCACGTACTTAAGATTCCCGATATCGTAAATTCTCTACGTCTTAAGGTGCTGCTGGATAGAAAACTGGTAGCTTGGCGTGTCTTTAGCTATAGCTAAGTGCTTGCCGTGCTGTAGGTATGTGTGGCTCTTTGTCCCATTTTCTAGTGTCGCAAAGTATCGGTGATCCATCCAACAAACCAGCCAGTGTATTCGCGTGAACTACATTGGTCATGCTTGAATGCCTTCGTCACTCGTTCGCCATTTTGCCTAATGCAGTATTCAGTCAAGGCGTCCACGTTTCACATGTTTCCTTATGCGCGCGCGCGCGCGCACGCACGCACGCACATACATACAAAAAAACCTGCCGTTTTATTTTAGGTACTCGCACAGTGAAATGATTATAGTGGTTATGGAATAGCGACTTAGGACTGAGAGCGACACTGGCACAATTATTCGACAGAGCAAGATTCAGAGTACACGCCTAACCTCTGCATCGGTAAAGCTTGCGGTCTTTGCCAGCGTTCTCGTTTGCATCGACTATAGCACCTAATTGTGCCGGAAAACGGCGGTGGTACGTTTTTGGCCGCCTGCCAGAAGCGATTGTGGAAGAGGGCAATCAGCGTTATCTCAATCCCAGCGCCTAAGCGCACAATGCGCTGTAAATGAGCTTTCCGATCGCCGTATTGAAGGTTGTGGTGCTAATGCGTCAGTGCTTTCATCTCGGCTGCGGTGCGCATTCCAGTTCTGGAACTGTTATGGCAGAAAGCACTTTCATTTGTTTGTTTGTTTCGTGCACGATGTGACTTTAAACGATGTCACAATGAATAAGCAGCTGATTGACGTTTTCGAAGGCGAAAATTCCCCGGCTTGGGCCGTGAATGGCATCATGCCAGAAGGCGTTAGAGGATGTAAATAGTAATTACCGGAAACTTTCCAAGGCTAGGCCTGAGAAAGTATCACCTGTCCTCTCCCTGGGACAGTGTAAAATGTGGAGCTTTTTCCGCAATGTCATTTTTTTCACCTACGCAGGGGTGATGAGTAGCAGATGAAAGCCGCGGGTCGTATACCGTATTTGCACGATTCTAATGCGCACCTTTTTTGGACAAGAACTGCATTCAAATTCGCATGCGCGTTACAATCGTAACTAATACTACTCAAAATCAAGAATGAAACAAACTGTTACAAGAAAAAAAAAGTTCAATGCAAGGTAGCTAGCCACACTGCCATCGAACAGACATTTTCTTTTTTTCTGTCTTAGTTTGCGGTCGCCGTTTTTCAGTTTGCTGTACGCGTGGCATTTCTAAACCATCAGATGGAACTGAAGGTGACTTTCTGTGGTCGGTAGAAAGCGAAAAAGGAGGTGTCATTGACTCCGACAGCGATTAGCCGCTGAGGTTCAGCTGTGCGCTTTTGCACGTTCTATAAAATCGTTTCAAGACGGTACGCGTCGACTCAGGTTTCGTTACTTGATGTGCGCGGTAGAATCGGTACAAAGTTGCTTTTTGGTAATGTAACTGCGCGTTACAATCAGTGATGCATTAGAATCGTGCAAATAAGTAAGTCAGTATTTTGTGGTCGCTTGGTCGCTGCAGGAGACTTAAGTGTTTGTCACTCATTTCATTATTTTTTGACAACATTCACCATGAATTATTTTAAACAGTGTTAAATATGCTCAACTTAGTACCACTGCAACTTTTGAACATGTACTAAACGGTAGGATAAGTACATTACTACTTTAAGGGTGTAGTTGTCAGTAGTTCTTAGCACATTATAAAACACAGCTGCCGCTGGCTGAACCTGTTCGCCGTAATATGCCGCGGAACGCCAGCTCTTGCAACAAGGCGGTTGAGGGGAATTATCCGCAGCCGTTTTCTTGTGACGAAGGGCTCGGCGTGCGACTGGGGTCTATATCAAATCTAAATTCAAAGCAACGAGTTTAAAGCACCGAATTTGTTTTGAAACGTAATGATTCGTGCCTATAAAACAAAACTTATCTTGCGTATGTCTCATTCGAATAAAAACCTATCTGGACGCTTTTCGTTTACAAAAGTAATCCGTGATTTTTGTTGCTCACGTCGACCTATACCATCTCTTCGTCGCGAGGTTACGTAGGTATTTATTTGTATGGCTACAAGGCGGGGAAAGCTCGCGCCTTAGCGCTGCAATGATGCATGCCTGGGTGCCATCATTGGAAACAGCCAATCACGACCAAGGAAGTTATCTATGACAGCGCTCGTTCGAGCGAGGCTGTGAGCCAGCAACGAACCCCTACCGAAGGGTGTGAGAAACTTGCTTGTGCAGTTACGCTGCCCATGATGTATCAGTTTCTTAGATTAGCGCGTGTCTACGATGGATTCTTTCTTTCTTCTTTTTTTCCCATTCATTGTACAACTTGCGCTTCGTCTGAGGGTTACATCTATACCGAAGTTGGGAGCTAGTCCTACCAGTATGCATGGCGCTCGCTTCAGGATTAACCATAGCGCACTAACTGGTCCTAATTCTATGTATGATTCATTCGCATGCGCAACAATTGAAAATGCAACTTATAATATGCGCAGACAGGGACTTACTCCTATAGTGAGGAAAATGTGTAAAAACCATGCCACGCATAGCGATCTCAAAGCCAACGCAATAAGGAGGACGAATAGACGGAGGCGAAAGAAACGCTAGTGTGAGATAAGACAGGCATGTGATCTCGCGGAAACGAAGTAATAATGAGCAACGTCAGAACTAACGTGCAGGAAGCCGAGCGTACGGAAATAAAAAAAAGGCGGAAACGTTGGCCCGAAGCTAAGGACAGCGAGCAGGCCATACGCTTGTAGGTGTCAGGGGCACTTTCGTATAATACATCACGAGCATTCTCCGCTGAGGTCGTTGTTGTCATCCCCAATGACCAAACTAGAGCGTGCTAGAAGCTAAACGCCAGAGGGTAAGACTTCGGAGCAGGCGCTCAGCGAAGAGTCTTGCATTTGCTTCGCCTCATTGCACGCCTAATGGGACGCGATGGGCTTCAAGGGATGCGGCGGACAGCGACCACGCCCGGAGCCTTCTAACGAAGCATCCTGTTGTGCCATCAAAGCTGGTGTCAGGGAAAGCGTGAGCTACGCGACAAAACAGGACGCCGGCCACGCAGGAGACCGAATGGAGTATCTTGCAGCGCTGATGGGTGTTATCAGCGACAAACAAGGAGGCCCCGAGGGCCGGCAGTGAACCACTCTACCCGCGATGCCTTAGCTCGGCAGTGATGACGGTGGCGACGCCGAGTGCCGGCGGATGTATTCCCCCTTGCAGGAATTGCCGGCAATTCATCCTCCCCGACACCGTCCCCACAACTGAGCTCGCAAAGGCAGATGGATGTTTGCGCACACCCCGTATTGCATACAAACATTAATTCACCTTGCGTATTTAGGGTACTTGACGCTCGAGCTTGTTAATTAACTAAACTAAATTATAGGGTTTTACGTGTCAAAACCATTACTTGATTATAAGGCATGCTGTAGAAAGGGGCTACGGAATAATTTGGACCTCCTGGGGTTCTTTAAAGTGCACCAAATCTTCAACATCTTCGGTTAGACGCGAGATGGCTTTTACGTTGTAAATGTTGCCTCCAAGCTGTATGTTGATGATCTTGGCTAAGTTTTGAGCGTAGTTCTTGTTGGCTGTACTTGCAATAACGAGGTTTTCTTCTTTTTGCCTTTGTACTCGCACGTTGTCGTGGAATTCTTTTAACAAGATTCCGCTGGCTTTCCCGACTGGGTGAGTGACTGCGACGAGTGACCATTTGGTGAGTTCAACGCCAGCTTGTGGGCAGTAGACGATGTTGATGCCGTTCACAGGTAGCGGTGGCATTCTGTATTTGTGCGGCTGTGGCGGCATGACTGGTTGTTGTGTGGATTGGGTCACTGTCGGACTTTCATGCGCGTGATTTCCTTCTTGCATTTCCTTTTCCATGTCAGCCATTGGTCGTTGAAGTCTATAGTTCTGCCGCTGTTTTAACAGCGTAGCTGTTTAAGCTTGAGTTTCAGCCATGTCCGGCGACCACTCCAAAATATTTCATACGTGGGCCGATCCCGAAGATAGTGCGATGCTGGGCCGACCCGCTGCGGAGGTGATGTAGGCGTTAAGCACTCCCCATACAAGAACCGGTCCTGAAGATAGTGCGATGCCGGGCCTACCGGCCCACATTCACAGCTTCGCTGGTCATCCTTCTTCGCTGAGTGGAAGGGCACTGAATTCTTTTATCGTAGGTCCAAGAGTGCGTGACGCTGGCTTCTTCCGCTCAGTCTGTATGTAATGTGCTTGTTTCTTCTTGCCGTTCGCTTGACTTCGCGTATGTCCCAGGTGTTTCTTGGCTCATCTTAAGGTCTGCCAGTCGGCCACAGCGCCAGCGAGCGCTGAGCCTCCTCTTAGGCTCACAGTGCACGTGCGACGCCTGTTGCACGTGCGGCAGCGAGTGAAGTCGGCCTCTTATTTCTCACGCGCACCGTGTGCCTGTTGCACGTGCTACGGCGGTTCTTCCCGGCAGGCCGGCATGATCTCGAGTGACGTTAGGCTTAGCAAGGCGCGGAGTTGTCGGTGAAGATGAAGCTGGAAATCATGACCAAGAACTCACTGACGTTTAAAGTATGTGGTATCCGCTGGTTCCTTGTAGCTTGCTGATTCTGTCGGTGCAATATGAAAGGGATGAGCGGCCTTTCTGTAGAAATGAGTGCAAGACGCAACAGCCCATGTGAGGCACTTCAGTACTCCACGGCCTCCTAGCGGCTATCTTATCTCCATAATAAGAGCGCAGAAAAAGAATAAAGGTAAACTTAAATAAAGGGCGCACAAATTAACTGCGGTGTGAAGAGAGATAATGCAGCGAACAAATCGTGCTAAAAGGCAATGCAAGTGTAGAACAAAAAGCGATTGCCGTGTCTTGACTGTTTTCTTACAACGGCAAAAGTAGTATAAAAAGAAACATGAGCAGACTGGCGACAGAAAAGCTAAGTGGGCGATTCTTTCAAATTAAAAATGGCTGTGGCTTAGCTAAGGTTAAGCCCAGGATGCGAAGCATACTAGCCTTTATTTTAGTTGTTGAACCACTGTTTAGCCTGGTGAACTGCTGTTGCTTGGTTATATTTGGTTCGGCTAGACGAAGAAACAACTCATGCGTTACTCTGCTTCGCCTTCAAGAGTGGAACGCGACAGCGTTCCCGTCGACCCGCCAAGGGGTGTAAGACAATGGGCTACAGCGCAGCGACTACGCGCCCCGCATTGGACGCGGTGAGCGTCGAGCAACGCAGCGTTCGGCGCGGCAACGAAATGTGCGCCTGAGCAAGCGACGCACGCCTGAGCCTTAGCAACAGCTCGTTTCTAAGGCAACACCGCATTCACTAGAGGCGTTTTTGTACCGCTTTGAAGCATCGTACTCGCGGCTCAGTGGTAGCGTCTCCATCTCACACTCCAGAGACCCTGGTTCGATTCCCACCCAGCCCACCTTGCAAGAGTTGAGCCAAAGCCACCTAGAAAATCAGTCTCTGTAGCACGCCGCAACCTTCGCGTCTCATTTCAACGAGCAGCTCTGTCTCGAGGAGGCGTCTCACCTCGTGAGTGTCTAGCAGAGGCAAGCGCAGCTGCTTATATACCACCGCGACGCCGCGAGCGATGGCGCGAGTTGGAGCCCCGTTTCTCCTCTGTCGTGACGTCACGGTGTCACGTGGTATTGAAGGCGACACCGCCGCGCCTGAGGAGCTGGGTTGAGCTCTCGTAATATGCTTCGCATAAAATTCTGAATCAGAGCTCGTTTGTTAAGCGACTTATTTGTAGAGATCAGCGCTAACGTACGGGGTACGCGAAGAAAATACACAGGCATTAGCATGCAGTTCTAAGTAACTAAGCAAATGTAGGTTATCTAGTTGGAAGTCAGCGTTAGTTAGGTTGCATTGTTGGAAGTCAGCATTCAGCTTGTATAAATGCTGTTCGCTCATCTCATACTTCAACGCTATTGATTCCGCGTAAACATGGCTCATTCCTAAGTGCAAGGCTACATTCAACGCCAGGAGACGGTCACTTGTTCTGCGAATGAAAAGTTGGAAAATAGCGTTGCCAGTATCCAGCCTGCATATTTGTTTACGCAGTCCCTCGCCAAGGGATTGGGGATGGAAGCTTGCCAAGACCTGTCACAACCAGGACGGGTCCAATATGTCAAACTCAGCGGAGCTTTCATGCCCGTCGGTTTGTTTCGACTGAATTTGCAAAAAACGTTAACCATCGTGAAACGTGTCGACGGCAACAGTAATGTTATTACTTGAGATTAGCGCGACGCTTAGCTACAACATGAAAACGCATGTCCCGTTCCACTATGCAATTAAAGAAAAAGCAAAGTGCACAACCGTACGCCGGAGAATAGAAAGAAATTATTATAGGAAATGCGGAGAGGTCGGCCTGAGTTATTGCGTCCTAGCCGGCTAAGCTGTACATGGGGACTAAGAAAATGAGGCTCAAAATAAATTATGAGAGATTATGATGAGGGTAGGAACAATGGATGTGTACATGCAATAACCCCGCAGCACAGTGGTTTGCCTAAAGTATTGTGTCCAGTCCAGTGTTTTGCAGATAGTCCGTAACAGGACATTGGGAAAAGATAAAAAAAAACATGTGCAGCTTGCATTAGTGGTGAAAGGCTGAAGTAAGCAGCGTAGCTTGTGATAACCTAGCTTTTACGTGGCTTGCCTAAGTTGTTTGTAGGTATTGCAAGGTTATGCTAGGTTTTGTTAAGTTGTTGGCAGGCTTGGCTAAGTCGTTTGTAGGATTTGCGAGGTTATGGTAGGCTTGGCTAAGTTGTTGTCTCGGCGGTCTTGACGCTGGAAGTTTTCGAGCAGTCGCAAACCAGGATCGCTTTCTCGGCGACGTCGAGCGTTCAGGCGTTGACTCGGCGTCGCTTCTTCTCAGCCGCAGCTTCGGCGCGGTGTTCCCGATCAGCTCGGTTGCGACGCATCGCTTCTCGCTTGGCAGTACGGCGCTCTTTTTGGTAAGCCGCTTCCTCTTTGGGTGTACGGACTTGCTTTGGTCTGGCAGCAGACCGAAGAAGTATGGCAGCAGCACGTATACATGCACGGAGTAGAGGAGGCGAGAGGTGAGTCACCACGCGGCTGTTCCGAGCTTTTACTCGCCTGTGACGTCACGACTCCGCCCAACGCTTGTGGGGTGCGAGGAGGCTATACGTGGCTCGGTGCTCTCGCAGGTGGTTGCTAGGGAACGCGAGGCGGCGCACAGCTGGGCTGAGTTTTCTGGTAACGCTCCACGGCGGAACGAAAAGTCTAAACAGCTCCACTTTTAAAGGTAAAGCCAGTTCCACGCAGTGAAAGCTGGTGGTCGTTTTCTCAAGTTTGAACCGGCGTTAAACGCGATTTTCATGGAAGTATTTTGTCTCATTGTTGGCGTTATGCTAGATTCGAGCTTCGGTTCCGGAGTGCGCGTACTCTTCAATTGCGTGAGGTTGGGATCTATCACACGCAGTCTTTCACACACCATGCAGCAGTGGCCGCACTCACGGTCGAGGTATTCTCTCTTGAACCGTCCATCGGCACCCTCCATGGGAGGAATCTCTCTGCGTCGACGTCTCTGCTCGGCCTTCTATACTCTCGAAGTTGGGGGTTAGCTTACTTCTGCTGGCGCCTGGCTTGAGTTGGCTTCTCTTGAAAGCGGGAGGTTGGCTTCCCTCCGCTGGCGCTTTGCTTGAGCTTCTCGCTCGCGAAGCTTGGGATTAGCGCGACGTTGGTGCTGCCGCTCGCGCCGAGTGGAACCCGTGGAGCGAAAGGGCGCCCGCCGGCGATACACCTTCTGCTATATGCCTCTCCTCTCCCGTACCCTGGCGCGCGCTATAGCCCCCTGCGTGACACCGGACAACGGACGGCGAAGGCTCAACTTAGAACGTCGCCGCTGTTAAACTGCCGATTGCGATTAACGGCATTGCCGTTCGTTGGGCTTATTGATGAACTGACTCGGAAAGCAGATTTAGCGCCAGCGAACAAGGACAGAAGGAAGACGACACCACAATTCGCCAACTTCAACAACTTTATGTTCAGGAAACAACCGCCTATTTAACCCATGCACAGTGGCGCCACATCATCCAAATTTTAACCATCCAAAAAAGCCGTCTCCTTATCTAACAAGTCGACCGAAGGGGCGCTAACACACGTATAACTATTCCGACAGATAGCCTGAGCATCAATAATCTCTCATACATCTTTGCTCGCATATATCTGTGCTTCGCAAGAACACAGCAGGGGCCATACACCGACGCACAGCCGCATTCCTGCCAATGATTTTACAGATGACCGTATTGCTTATTTCTCACGTTTAGACTATGTTCTCTTAACTGGTCATCAAGACACCTGCCTGTCTGTCCGATGTATTTTTTCCCACAGGACAGTGGAAGCTCGCAAACAACAGCTTCTACGCAACCCACTGGTGCTTTAATACGATGATTCGTAGAACATCCTACAGCTGGCTTACAGTACGGGTCCATTAACCGACATATCTTCGCGAGTTTTTCTGGTGCTGGAAATACCACTTTTGTGTCCACATGGCTACATTTCCTTAAGACTATGTGCCGTTCCATGCAGGTAGGGCACTATCGCTACCTTCCCTCTGCGTTCCGTCCGTTGTTTTGCCACGTCCCGAGTTGTAGTGTCTGACCAGCATCTTTTTAGCAGCCCCTCTACGACCGAAACCTGCACTGACTGATACATAAGACTCGTATAGATCAGCAAGATTTCTTTCATGCACAAATTGGCAATGCTCCTCTCGACAAGCTTCGAGTGGGCGTACCGATACGGCAACAGGGGCTGATTAGCCCTGGGTTTATACTCCCAACACGTGTGCCGTACCATGAACTCGAGTTGAATATCTACGAAGCACAGCACGTTATCAGTCGGCTCTTCAAGCGTGAGAGTAAGTGGGCTAAGGCATCCAGAGAAAACTTCGTAAAGCTTGTCTACTGCAGAACGTACGTCTGGTTCGAAAAGGACTAGATAGTCATCAACGTACCTGACAACTTTAACAACCCTGTGCTCCGGCAGGGTACGTGACAGGTTTTGTTATGGTGGGATAGAAAAATGCCACTTATATAGTATAGGCGCCAAACATGAGCCGACGCAGACAACCTTCTTTTGAATGAGTATTTCGTCATTCCATGCTGCATACGTTGAGTGGAGGTAGCAACTAAGCATATTTAAAAGCAATGAATGGATAAACCGGCTGAAATTTTAAATGCAACCTCGCCATACTCGTCGATGCACTCTTCTACGCATGCTATCAGTTTATTTTGAGGCAAGGAGTAGTACAAATACTTTATGTCAAAGGAGCAAGCTGATCAGCTTTTGTCAGAATTTTCTTTCAAGAAATCCACGGTTTATTCAGAGATTTTAACCAAATATGGGTCGTCAATATTAAGCATTCCGAGTTTTGCCTGCAAAAAAAGAGCAAACTTTTTTTGCCATGACCCGGTTCTAAAACTATTACCCTTAATGGGCAATCGGGTTTGTGCGTCTTCGCACTAAACATTATTCGAAGGCAACTCGACTTCCCGCTGCCAATTTCACGAACCAATTGACTAAGGTCTGCCTTCTTGCAAAGGCACTTGATTTCTAGCTTGACCTTTCCAAGAGATACGTTATGACACTGGTCGAACACTGAGGCAATCGGAGAGCAGGCTTTCTTATTAAAATTACCTTCCTTGAGGACTACAAAGCCACCTTTCTTGTCCGCTGGCATAACACACAGTCGGTTCTGCCTCAAGAACGAAGTTGCGTGGGTAACCGGTATACATGAGACAAGCGGCTTGTTGCGCGAGACCCCATCGGAAAGCCGGTGGGTGTTCAGTTGCATGAAACGTTTACTTTCTGTTCGTCGTTTAGAATCATAAGACAAAGAGACGAAAGCATGACCTGGATAATGTAATTATTCTATTCCTATGCTATTCCTTTGGACTCTTTGTCATTCGCCCGAGCTCCATTCTCTCTCTTCCCCTTCTCCCTTCCTCCAGTGTAGGGTAGTCGACCAGACTATTTACTGGTTAACATCCCTGCCTTCCTGTATTCCGCTCTCTCTCTCTCTCTCTCTCTGGCCCGAGCTGCGCACTGCCCACGTTATTACCGGGATCGGCCAGCCTTTATGGTGTGTGATAAGAAAGTAATAGAATCGAGCGAAAGAGCTCCTTACATTATTTATTTCTTGTACTTCAAAGGTCCCTTAGGCAGATTTTCGCGTGAGAGGTCGGCTGTATGCGTGCATTACTTATTTAATGACGCGTGAAAGGTACTTTGCGCTTGACTAAAGGACGGCGCTAGCAAGAAGGTGAGGCCATTCCTTTGATGTCTGTGTGAAGAATGAGGAAGCATGCGAAACAGTATGGGCTTGAAATGGGTATACAGTCCTGCCATGGTTGGCGCGATTTGGGTGGCGATAGGCTGCCACAATGCTATCAGTCCGAAGGGATATATGGAAGAATTTGTGGAAGTCAAAATGCCGACCCATGTTTTCGAAGTCGAGTAAACCAAAATTCGAAATTGTGTACAAAATGGCATAGTGGGGGCAACTTTCTCTTATCGGAGGTGTTTTCGTTGCAGCGAACTTAAAAGGATAAAGATGACAATGATAAACGATGATCACTTGGATAGATAAGACGATGGTGATGACCAGGATGACGACGTTCTAGGAACAAAAAGAAGAAGACGACTTAGGAACAAAAAGACGAAGAAAGAAACGCTATATTCGAATTCCTTTTCGCGCGCGGGAAATCACGCAGAAACTTGATAAAGGACAGCGCAGCAAGCACGTGAAATCGAGAGTAAACGCCGTTTATTTTCCTCCTTCACGCGCACGCACGTAGTGTTCGGAGAGCAGCCCAGAGATTAATGTTCACAAAGCAGCTGACGCAAGCGTTGTTTCGGGAGGCAGCGAGTCAGGGCGGGCCAACGAGAGAGTTATACGTGCGCTCACTTTTGTACAAGCCACACGAGCGCGGATCGAAATTGCTACGACCGCCCGCACGAAAGCGAAAGGTCAGAGGAAATGAAGAAACGAGGGCAGCGGGGAGATCGGAAGGGAGGTAGGAAAGTCCCTAGCCTTAGGACGCTTCGTTGTTTACCTAAGGCTGATCCAAGCGCGAAGGGACAACAACGACTCTAGAGATAAAACGAGAGCAGCGCAGACGCGGGTTGCGAGAGCGTGACAAATGTTGCGCAGCAACGATTTTGAAATTGCTCGGCGGGGGCTGGCAACAGTGAGGGCAGATCGTCTGAACTCACTGGCGCGAGCTAGCAGCACTGCTTTTGGTATCTGAGGCAAGTATTCCTTTCTTTCTTTTTTCGCATTTAAAACAGCTATACGGGGATCTTCCCTCAATTTCATCACCGGTCTGCGCCCGTGCTTGACGAATGACACCACGCCTTCGGCACCGGCCTAGTGCACCGCCTGTAAGAGAGAATGCAATCACGCGAATGTATTAGATTGTTTAAAATGCTATTCATTGAAGGGTGTAAAGCAAGATCAGTATAGTCAAAGCGTGCCCGTACATTCTAACGTACGTTGACAGGAACCTCTTCCTCGACTCCACAGAGTAAAGTTACTGTGTATGGTTCAAAGGGAGTCATGTACAGGAACTTTACCACCGAGTGGAGCGCAGCGCCACTCCCCGACTGAAAAGGACATTGCGCTTGTTCATTGCATTGTTCCATGTCCTGTCACACCTGACCCCTCAGGTGGACGTCATACGACGAGTGGGTGCAGCCGCAAGAAGGCGCAGCACGAGGAATTAACGCTTTGTTTGCCTGCGCTGAGGAGGCAGACATCCTAGCTTCCCTTAATCATCTACCCCCATCTCAACCCACCGAGTCGTTCCTCTGAAATATGGTGTTTAATCAATCAATCAATCAATCAATCAATCAATCAATCAATCAATCAATCAATCAATCAATCAATCAATCAATCAATCAATCAATCAATCAATCAATCAATCAATCAATCAATCAATCAATCAATTCTATGGTTTCTACGACGAGGAGCATTTTGAACAATACGCATTCACCGCAACAAATTTTACTAGACGCCTAGAGCACCTGGCTAGAAAAATGTACGCCCAACTATCGCAGTCGAGTGTCACTGACGTACGCTGAATTACTGGAGCTGTGGAACTACCTTCCACTTTGTGGTAGCTGTCTTGAGCGGAGACATTCTTAGAATACTTGAGTTCGTGTTGTCCCCAGCTGTCAACGGTGGCCTTCAGTTTGGATGGGGGTGACGACTCGCGTGCTTGGTTGTGCATTTGTAGTACCCGGTTCCCTTCCACTGAAATGGCCTGGTTCGCTGGTTTAATGGCTCCGCGTAGTAACCTGATACCAGGCTCTTCGGCGATTAGTAGCGCGAGGTCGGGGTCATCCATAGCACATCGGTTTTCTTTAAGATTCCACTGCTCTAAATGGGTGAATAATATGGAGAAGGAAGGATACAACAGTATTGTCCCCATTAGTTGTCTCAATAGCTGTAGTTTACGCGATCGCGATATAATTATAAACATATAAAGAAACAGAAACCAGGGCAAACACAGTTGATAGGCGAAGTGAGACAAGGAGATCATGGAGGAATATACACAAGCGACCGGTTTCAAGCGGAGTGCGAGCTATCGCTGTCACATGCTTTGTACATTCGGCTTAAGAAGAAGCTTTCATCTCAGGGGCTCCTATCTAAATACATATATGAATAGAAAACTAATTTTATTCTGCATTCGTTGCGCCGGATTTGATTAGGTTTGTTGAACGTTAAAGAAAACGTTATAACATAGTGACTGTAGCAAGCACACTCTTTATTTGGACCATCAGGTTTATTTTTCGAAAGTTGTTGATAAATTCAAAATTAAAAGAAAACAAACTCCGTTACAATGTTCTCAACTCTACGACTCTTCAATAAATAATTGTAGAACAATTGTGTAAGCTGCAGTTATTCAGACATCTGATGGGGAGAATATTATTGTATTTCACATCGCTTTGAAGTATATACCACACATTTATGAGTAAGACTCTAGAAAAACTATCGCAAGGGAGCTCTGAACCTCTTTTTATCGAAATATATAGAAATGTATTTGGACTACGTAATTTTAGTACGTAATTTTACTGTCGAAATTCGAAAGTGGATTTTCGCTTACTCCAGCCTGTTTATTATACTGCGTCAATAAGTGCACACAGTAACAGTAGAAAGGGGCGCACTTATCCAAACAGCCTTCTTGAGTGACGTCACCTATTGGCCAATAGCAGCAGCGTATGGGAATCTGCTATATTACGAAACTAAGCGTCCAGAAGAGAGTGAAGAAAGGGCCTTCTGTTGAAAAGAGAGGGTTTGAGCGAAAGGTGACTTCGCGCTCCGCTTGCCGGGTCCACGCACCGCGCCCGACTGCACAATTTGGCTGAGACGTTCGCAGCAGCGTATGCTACCCGCGGGCTGTGTTTTCGCAACAAGCGCGCTCGGTGGTTCAGGGCTCCTTTAAGCACGAACGATTTCACGCAAGCTGTAAACTCACACATCGCATCTCTCTGCTTGAGATGCTCTAACAAGAGCAATTCACCGAACTGCGATGTCTGTTTTTGGCGTAGAGTTATGGATTTGTAAACTTCATACATCAGTTTCTTGAAAGTTACCGATTCAGTCAATTTCTGAAAGAAGTATGTGAGCCTAAGTAAGAAATGTGCTTTCGATCTTTGCTAGTCTTAATGGAACTGGCAACCAATTTTCATGGCACCTATTTTTTGTAATGCAATGGAAAGCTTACTTATCAGAGTGTCCAGTCATGAAGTGGCAATGCGTAAAACACCTTGCAACAATTTTTTATCATAATATTTCGATCTGCAGAGAGGATATAGTCGTTCGCTGGAAGCATGCTGAAAACGGTGATAGCTGAGCGCGATAGCGATTATACGCCGGCACTGGTGGGAGGCAGATGACAAGTGCGGCCGTAACTGCGAGAAATTATTATTTTGTTTATAAAGTCCATGTTCCTGCCATTCGTCTTTTCCGAAGTGCTAGAGTATTTCAACGATAATAGCTCCGTGTTTACGTGGTTTCCTATGCAACTGTTTTATTATTTGACCAGTTAAAACGAAACCAATCGGATAAAAAATGAAACAACGCTTTTACACGTGATGCGCAGTTCAGCGTGTTGCTGTAGCCATATGCGTGCGCTTTTGATTTCCGAAGCAGAAAATAAAGCGCGAGTGACTATAAGCAATTTTAAGTGATAATTATGCTGAGCTCAATCACAGCCGACTTACATACAGTAATCTGACAGACTACATCCGAAGTACCAAGATTTCACCACTAGACCTCGGCACTTGCCGGTTTTGGAGACTTTCTTTGCCAATTAAAAATTATAATTTCTACTGCTGGATTTTATCACTTTACATCATGGTCATTTCATTTCCATCAACGCCTCACAACCCATTCTGCCCCTTTTTTATCCATCTTTATCCATCCGTCTTTCTTTCTCACCTATTGCATCGCCTTGCCCCTCCCCCAGTACAGGGTAGCCAACCGGAGATAATCTCTGGTTAACCTCCCTGTCTTCCTTTGCCTTTCTCTCTCTCTCTCTCTCTGGCCCTGTAGAGTTGTTTTCGTGAGTGTATTTCTGCGTTTTACATGTATTTCGATAAGGAATTCGGATTTGGTCCCAAGCTCCAGTTACTTCTTAAGGCGGATTTATACATACAAGTATTGCTTATCGCGTCAGTTTTATATCCTCAGTCGTTTTGATGTTCGCTAACGTCGTCGGCGCCCACCGGCGTCTGTCACTCGAATTTATAAGTATTTCGTATTTCAGTCGAAACGATCAGGCTAGCCAGTGGGGCAAAGTCGACAAGTTGCCGCGACCTGTTTTCTCCGTATCGAGTTCGCGCCAATTCGCCCTGCGTTTGAGCGCGAGCGGCAGAGTTGCAGGATTGCTGCTGCTCAGGCAGCAACAGTAAAGCAGCAGCGTTATTCGCGCGCCATGGTGCATTCCTTCGATGTTGCATGACACTGCCTATCTCTACCCGCAGAAACGAGTTCGTGTACTACACACGGTTGGCCAGGCCTGCCGGGTCTCGTCCTTCACTAGCGTTGTGGGTGTGCTCAACCCACCTTTCTTTAACGACTATCTGGCGACCATGTGGCTGACTATCTATCTGCAAAATAAGGTTCTGTTGATTTCCCCATAAAGTACGAGCCAAGAAGCTCAGACAAGACGTATCTCAATCAGACGCCGCAAACCTTCCGCGAGCAGCTGCTTGCGTCGACCACGAGAACCTCTCGTTGGCCGCCAGAGCGGCTGCTTTCGCCGAAGGCTTCAGCTGTCCCCCGTCACAATAGCAGTGCAAAGGTGCACTTGCTGGCGTCTGCACAACCATTGAGGCCTCAATGACAAATATATATTGTATAGTTGTGGCACGTAAAACCCCAGAACTTAATGAAACATTTCTTGGGCGAGACTGATTCTAGTTCCCGACATGCTTAGAACATATGTGCCAAATAGAAATTACTAATAATAATCGGAATGTTAATACTTATCATGTATTTGGGGACTACTATTCGTAATGATGAACTAGACAGGCCGTGTAATCTGTGGGGCAGATAACCTGTGGGTCATTGGGGCTACAGAATGAGTTTCAAGGCAAGGGAAATGCAGTTGAGGACGGCAGAAAATTAGGTGGTGTGATGAAATTTGGAAATTTGCCGGCGCAAGTTCGAATCAGCTCGCGCAAGCAAGGGGTAATTGGAGATCACTGGCAGAGGCTTTCTTCCTGCAGTGGACATAAGCTGATAACGATAATAACGATATATATATATATATATATATATATATATATATATATATATATATATATATATATATATATATATATATGTATATATATATATATATATATATATATATATATTAGAAGCGGTAAAATACGAATGTGGTGAAAACAAGCTCAACAGAAAAACGATATGGAATAAATCTTTTGAAGTGAGGAATATGGAATTTTCGGATATGAAATATTGAGCAGCATCTTTGAAGAAATGACTAAACATGGAAGAAACGTAATTTGATACGACTTGTTGCTGGGCTATGTCATTTTGCATATTACCTTCAGCATGTGAGCTGTGGCGAAGGAGGCCCATTTCTCTTCGTATCCTTACCATCTCAAGTAGGTCGCCATGGCGCTGCTTTATCACACTTTCTTGCCATGCATTCCTCTTCGCCAGTGACTGCACAGAAGAAAGTGTCAGTCCTGTAGTAAAAAAATATATAAAATAAAACAAGAGACAACGACAGAAGACTACAAAAATATGAACTGAAGACTGGCAGCAGACGGATCGGTTTCATTTCCGCACCACGATCGCAGTGGGCGGTGGGGAATACGAAGCCGCCACTGGACGTCCTTTCAATGGCGACATTCCCTGCAAGCTCCCTGTCCCGGTAGCTTTATCAGGAGAGACGTTTCTCGCACTACATTAGGTAAGCTCGGCTGAGTGGCGCACATTGATCGTATACAAATTTAACCGAGGCTGATAGTCCCATTTGTGTGGTTCTTTTCTCTCCCTCTGTCTGTCTTGAACTTTGGGTTTATATCGCGTTCTTACTTCACGTTTGGTGTTTGCAGCTGCTTTTCTAACGCAGGTCCTCCTCTATGCGAGACCTCCTCTATATTTAGACTTACGTTAATAGAGACCTAGGTGGTCAAGATCAATCTGGAGGCCTACAATATGGCGTTCCTCATGAGCAATTGTGCAGTTCCGGTACGTTAAATCCCATTATTTAATTAACCCGGTTCATTCCTCCTTAGTAAGGGAGAAAAATACTAGCTCTTTTGTGCAGCACCTAGGAAATCCTATCTGGTTTAGGAACTTAGGCGCTATGGGGTCCCGAGTAAAAGAAAATTAAACTTGAATTCTGTGGTTAACGAACCGATGACCGCAGCAGAGGGTCAAGGATTGTGTTTACGAATTGGTGGATTTTAGGGCAAAGGCACGGAGGACACTTCGGAAGGGCGAGTGGATATAGTTTGATATGGCGCTTATTGAAAGGCGTGCCTAAAGCTTCCTCTTAAAACGTACATACTTTTAAAAAACCTGTGATAAAAATAACTGTTATCTGCTTAGTCCTTGCAGGTGGCCAGCGCAAGTAAAGGTTCAAAATATGGCCAAGACCCGAATGCGCCCGCGTTACTGGTTAACGTGGACGAAAGCTGGAATCAGGACGCAATCGCTGTGGCCAGTAGCGCTTTGTGAACAAATGTCTGACTGACCTCGTGTTTTGAGTACCTTTTATTTTCATGTTGCCAACACATACGCACACAAAGTTATATTAAGGTAGCTAACTGAATTTGAGCAAAAACATAATCTGCTAATCGACATTCAGTATGGTTTCCGTAAGGGGATGGGCACTCAACTCGCTTTGCTAGCATAAGAAACACATACTACAGCATTTGGAGGAAGGCAAACTTGTTCTGGGCATCTGCATTGACCTATCAAAGGCATTTGATTGCATTAATAGCAATATTCTAATTTAAAAACTTGAACGCTATAACTTTCTTGGCAATGTCGCATCTCTTATACATTGTTATCTACAATACCGCCGACAAATAGTGGTCATAAATGGCTATCACCCAGATGCACTACCTATCTCCTCAGGCGTCCCACAGGGCAGCATTCTAGGGTTTTATAGTTTGATATGTATGTGAATGACATTGTTAAATTTAATAAAAGTGTGAAATTTATCATGCACGCTGACGACACCAGCATATTGATATGTGGTAAAGGTATTGGTGACCTTGTCGATGACGCTAATTTCACGTTAGAAAAATTAGATGAATGGGCACGCAGGAATAGCCCCCTGATAAATGAGAATAAAACAAAAGCTGTAATATTTCGAACTGAAAAGAAACATATATCAATCAGCAAACTCAACTCTCAATAGATGCAACACCTATTGAAATTACTTCCAGTATTGAAACATTAGGTGTCACTTTTCATGAACATATGTCATGGGATGCTCATGTGGATAGCCCGGCAATTAAACTTGCGCAAGTAATAGGTTGAACATACAGAATTCGCCATATACTTCCACCGAAAATTATGATGTTAATGTATAATTCACTGTTTTCCAGCAGAATAAACTACTGCCATCTGATATGGTCTGACACAACGCAGGGAAACTTAAACAGGCTTTATAGGTTGCAGAAAAAGTTCCTTAGAATTGTTGAGGGCTTGCCCTATTACTCTCACACACAGCATCTTTTTGGCAAGTACAACGTAATCCCAGTTGCTCAATTGTTCGACTACATCTTAGGCAAAGCATATAAACACGAAAAAGTAAATAATAGCTCCTTTTTACAACGTTTAGCTAACCTACAGGAAAACACTTCTGCCCGCCTGACACGTAACACTATGCCCTGGAAAGTGAGAACTTATAAAACAACGTATGGTCTACAGACACTACATAACAAATTACCCAGGTTACTTAATAGTATCAATAACGAACACGTTAAACTTGAAGATATAACATTAAAAAAACTTCGACAGCACTTTAACAAATTCTAGGCCGTTAACTTCGTTAACTTTTCGGTTCTGCAAACCAGGTTTTTCTGTACCCTGTTATTCCTAACAGTGTATATGGTGAGGTAATGTTTCCGTCTTCCCTTCTCTCAATTCACAATGTGTGTTTTATCTGTTTTGCTTCTCCTTTACCATAATTGTACATGTATACTGTTATTTCTTGCGGATAAGTGAAACTGCATTTATGTTGTTTCTTTTGTGACTCCTCAGTCGTTGATTGTATTGTTTTATTACATGAGTGAACTTGTAATTTGTATTTCTATCTTGCCTTATTTCATCGCAATTTCTGTACGTTACGTTGTACGCTTGGGAAGTGTAATTTCAAACGTGACCATGTATTATATTTCTTTTCTTTTGTCATTATGTAACTTCTCCGTGTATGGGGGGCCTACAGCTCTGTCAAGCTGTCATTCGTGACAGCATTTACTGCAGGTCTCCCGTGTCGTGTACTTTATGGGATACCATTAAAAACATTGTTATTATTATTATTATTATTATTACTATTATTATTATTATTATCATTATTATTATTGTTGTTGTTAGAACGGTCACAAGTGGTTGTCTTGGATAAAACGATAAATGCAAGTAGTGAACTTCCACTGAAAGCCGGAGTTCCTCAAGGTTCCATTTTATCACCTCTACTTTTCAATATATTCAATAATGATTTATCTCAGGTTGTTTAAAAATGTTCGATATTTCAATACGCTGACGACACTGTATTGCTGTCAAAACATCTTTCGTACAACATGGCCATCTCGAATCTTCAGAATAATGTGGACAAGACAATGGCTTGGTTCGCTGATAACTGTCTAAAGATTAACGCCTTACAAACCCAACTCGTTTGCTTCAGATCCCCTTTAAAGCTAACCGTAATCGATGCACCGATTTTCCTGCACAGTCAGAACTGTCATCCCTGTCGATGCGTGCCGGTTGACTACGTAAACTCGGTAAAATACCTGGGAGTATTCTTCGACAGCGATATGTCGTGACATAGTCAACTATGAGTCGTTGCTAGTCAACTAGGAGCGCTGCGTGGTTATTCTTTCACATTAAATCTATCGTTCCACTTCAAGTAAAAAAAAAGAACTATTGCACATGCCTTGGTCTACAGCACTCTTCGATATGGGATTACTGTTTTTGCTTTCTGCCCCAACCGATGGCAAAACCGTGTTGATTCTTTGTTTAAAAACATACTAAAAAACATAGCCTACAACACTCCATCAATCACAAATGATAACATCTTCTCAGCGCTTGGCCTTCCATGCTTCGGGACTCTGCTTACGCAAATTGTGGTGCTAAGGTATTTCTGGTTCAGTGATTTTAAAATATGTTACACAGCCACCCGAAGCCTTCGTAGTACTGTTCGCTTTATAGTTCCGCGATCCTCAACGAGATATGGTGAAGCTAGGCGTTGTGTTTATGTGCCGAAATTTCTGAACGACTTGCCAAATGAGGCATTCTCCATTACGTCAAAAAAGACATTAAAAACATGATTTATTCACTGTAACATGGTTGCTTCAACATTTATAACAAATGCTGTTCATCATTTAAAAAAAAATGTACATCTTGCCGTCTTGGTGTCGATAATTGATTCTTGCTATACGTTTTGCTTCTTGTTCGTCTTATGCTTCACAACTGTTAGTCCTCCTGCATCATCTTGCCAGGGGTCTATGGTAAAGTAAATATTGCAAGCTCGTCCCCTGATTTGCCGGGCCAAGTCCCTAAAGCCACTTGTGGCTTTGACAGGCCCGTTTCTTGTATTCTGTATTCCTTCGTGCAATAAAGATTATTATTATTATTATTATTATTATTATTATTATTATTATTATTATTATTATTATTATTATTATACATAGGTAATTATCAGGATGTGACAGGGATTGTGAACACTCGCTACTACAACCCTTCTCTCGTTCGTCTACGTAAGTGCACCTACGGAAACAGTCACCACCCACGGATTACCGTGGCGACAGAAAATTTAAACTGCACGTAATACTGATTTTACTTCATGTTAGCATTTGAAATTCACAGTTGAATGAATTGTATGAATTTTGCAGAAACATGCCAATGCATTCTGGACCGAACGAATGTTTATTGATTATGCAAAAGAGGTGAGGCGTGCAGACAGGACATATGAGAAGTGGACAACACGAACGCCGACTATCAGTGGAAGGGAGCACTGAGGCGAAGAAAGAAAGAAGACGCAAAACTCATGTGGGCAAGCGCTGGAATGGTATCACCACGTGTCAGTCGGGTACATGTGCCGGTCTGCGTGAGAGACCGGCACATGGTACGCCTCTTATGGTAGAGGCATGGCATATCTATAATGGTGGAAGTGCGTGCGTGAGTCAATCTTCGATTATTTTACATAAGGAAGAGATTAAGTGCCTTAACAGTTATCTCTCACGTAGACCGGCACATGTATACCCGACTGACACGTGGTGATACCGTTGCAGAGCTTCCGCACATGAGTTTTGTGTCTTCTTTCTTTTTCGCCTCAGTGCTCCCTTCAGTTGATAGTCGGCGTTCGTGTTGTTCACTTCTCTTGTGTCCTGTCTGCATGCCTCACCTCTTTTTTGCATAATGAATCCTTACCAACTAGCCCACCTTTCTGTCGTTCGAATACTTAGATCTAGGCTTCATTTGTGCCGTAGCAGTTCTAATGCATCGCCCAGCGGCAACCTCGGCACTCTCCACAGCTTGTACAGGTGGCAATGGTGACAATAATCCGCACACGATACTTGACTTGCTACAGTGCATACCTCAAAAGCTGGCTTCGCCACAGTTATGTTGCCTGTGAGGAGAAGCAGAATTCACTAATTTCCGTATTTAGCCGTGGGCTGTCTACGTGCAGTTAAAGCACATGATTTGTGCAATCATAAATATTACCGTAGCTACTCTAATGGTCCTTGTTAATGAATGAATGAATGAATGAATGAATGAATGAATGAATGAATGAATGAATGAATGAATAGACAGCGAAATGAATAAGATTATAAATGCAGGGAAGTGGTCTAGTGAAGGTTAGTTTAGAAGAATCAACAAAACGACAAAGCGCAGGCGCTATGCCACATTGATTGAGCTTACACTTCAGTGTGCCAGTTTGCCAAGAAGCTGTGATAATGTCTAGCGCGTTCACTGGGATACTTCCCCTAATAGAAAAGCAAAGGCCGAGAATTCACAAAGAATGGCTATAGTCGAAAAAGTGTTTACGGGCAATCAAGTTCTCATCCTCCGAGCGCACATGAGCTGACTACTTCCGAAAGCCAAGGACGGGCCCGATTGGCTACCCTACACTGGAGGAGGGCAAACGCGAAGAATAGATAAGGAGAGAAAAGAAAAAGAATAGTCAGTCATTCACAGTCAGTCGGAGAGGAATTTAGACAGTCACAAGCGTTCATACAATCCAGTATCCTTCACGAAGTGCAGAAGGGCATTTGTGGCCTTTTGCATGCAGGAATGCATAGGCCATGGTGCAAGACTCTTTTCTTCCGAGATCGCGCTATAATTTAGCAGGGTGGAAAGCAAGAGAAGTTCTCATAAGAAATGCATTGTTCTGTCCGCTAGTGCAAACCTGGAAAACTTGAGAAGAAACCTTATGTTAGGAAGGATACAAGGTTTCAAGATTTCACAACACCCGCTTGCAATGTTGCGGGTTGCACCAATCGCCACCTCCCCGCAGAAAACTGTGCAGTCCTTTGTTTCCTCGTTTCGATGCAAACAACGTTCCGCTCCCGTCGTTTGCATTCAAGAGGGAAAAGCGACAGCAAGACAGTCTGCTGACAAGGGACTTGATTTACAAGCTCCGTTCTCCGAATTGTCTGTGCGGCGTCAAGGTCCTCCACACTCCAAACGGCTCTCATTCAAGCAGAAACCGACGCGGTTCCGCGAATCTTCAATTTATGCGCATTCTTCCAATACGAAACCCCGTGAGAGTGCATTCGAGGAAGGTCTGCTTTGCGGCTGCAGACTGTGTTTATGTGGCAGCGCGAGAAAAGCGCGAGAAATCGAAAAAAATACTGAGCTTCTTTTCCTCCACGAAACAGTCTGGTCGTCGCCTGTTCTTCGTTTACCAGTTTTTTTCTTTCGCGTGATACTGAAAACAGTGTTCCACTCGCTTCGATGCCAATTGTTCTGACAATAAAAGTGAGTGCTAGCCACTTTTGCGTCGGCCGCAAATCAAGAATAATCTGTTGGATAATAACAAAGTGGACGTGCAAAAGAGGCTTTCTGCGCACAAAGCAGGTTCGTATATAACCTTTGGGGCGGGGGCGGCGGGTAATTAATTGCAATTGACGCAAGAACCGTATGTAAAGACACACTCCGTATTGACAGGGGTGGTTTTCTAGCGCGATGAATATTGGAGCTGAGCAACATGAGGTAAGCATGTCATGAAAGACAATGGCTCTAATTATATCCAGGAAATTTTACCGCCAAGGAAATAGAAATAAACACAAAGTTTAGTTAGTACGCCTGCAACACCCGTTTCGTGACGCCCGTTGCTAGTAAATTGTGGGCGCCATCGAACTGCTGCATTTGCATATTTGCCCGCGTATTCTTTGGGCTTACCTTGTACGCCTTTTCGACGAAGAAGCGCACGCCAAAAGGCGCTAAAGCAGTTTGGGTGTCTTATTGCAATTTGCTGACGCCGTCCCATAGGGGTGCTGCGGAAATGGCGTGATATCTTAAAAGATGATGAACATACCTTTGGGTCGGTGCTTGATAACGCTTTCCAAAAAGAAAAAGACATATACAGCCCAAGGAAGATTTAAAAACCTCGTTGTCGCAACCGAGCTCTGTTCATGAGCACCCGCTTTCCCCAGTTCGCGCTCTCTCCTTCATTCTAGTACACCGGCACCCTGTCAAATCAGACGCTGGACACGTGAACCTCATGATGAGAGATGCAAATGAGAGAAAGGCAGGGAGGTTAACCAGACTTAATACCTCCGGTTTGCTACCCTGCACTAGGGGAAGGGAAAGGGGAAAAATTGCAGAGAATAGCGCTAACCTTTTCTCCTTCCCCACAAGAACAAAAATAAAAGTGTGAGAAAAAAATATGAAAAGGGACGAAATGGCGTCTTATAGTCTTTCCAATAGGCCACGATGAGCGTTGATTATGGTGACGAGAAAATCGCAAACATCTCGTACTGAAAACTATGCACAAATTGTTGAAGGTGACTGTCTAAATAAGCCTCATGCACCTCATGCGGGCCGCAGAAACTAAATGGATACACTAGCAATACCTCGGAAGTATACTAGTACTGCTGACGTCAATTGCGGTGTTTAATGATTGCGACACAAACCATCGGTGACCCGTTTTAGTAGACGGCGTAATAGCGTCATGACTTCGGTGGCGCTGCGGCTGCGGTCGCGTGTGATAACGATGAAGGAGGAGGAGGAGGAGGAGAAGGAAGAAAGAAGAGAGAATTCAAGGACGTTAATCAGAAATGCGACACCGCCAAACGCCCAGACAACACGCCCCAAACCAAACAACACGCCCATACTGCCACGTTAGCATGAGCAAAACACCATGGTGACAGCAGAATTTTGACACAATAGGGAAATAACGAAAGACAGCTATTCGCCTTAAATTTTTTGTTACGGAGCTCTTTATGGCACTAGGATTTCAGCGTTGTCAATTTTCAGTCAGGTCTTCAGAGTATGTTGGATTTGAGCCAAAATATATTGGCATTATTGCATTGGAGTTAACTCCACAAATATTTTTGAGTTAAATGTCTGGTACAGCAAACAAATTATTTACCAAATTCGCGTACTTTACATTTGCAGCAAGTTTTGAAGAAACATTGCTTCAGGAGTCGCACTGAAAACCAGACCAGTTGACTAAAGTCACAATGCATATTACAGACGTCCTGCAAATAGCTGTACGATGGCTTTTCCACTCATCTCATTTGTTCATTTATGTTCGTCCATTAGTTCTCCTGCCAGTGTAACACTAAGCGCCATATAGTCATGATAATTCGCTGATGTTGGTTTCATTCAAAGCCAATTCAAACAGAAGTGAAAGAAAGAGACAAAGAGAGAGGGGTTCTCTTTAAGAGTGATGTACTCAGGAAACATGTCATTGAAACAGCAATTATACGGACGCTAAAGGCGCGTTCCAGCCGCCATCATATTATTATACCACGGCCGCTAGAGCAAAACGTTTTGATCGAGTGGCCGCTATTGACGGCATATGCGCGACCACGCACATATGACCACGCACACGAATACAAGTGAAGTCACCGGCCACGCTCCCTGCTGTCGGAGTCATGGCAGCGTCTTGGTTCGCGCGTTGCGCGCTGACACACACACACACACACACACACACACACACACACACACACACACACACACACACACACACACACACACACACACACACACACACACACACACACACACACACACACACACACACACACACACACACACACACACACACACGCACACGCACGCACGCACGCGCACAAGCGCGCACGCACGACGAATGAATATATATATATATATATATATATATATATATATATATATATATATATATATATATATATATATCACATGCAGAACTGATCACGGGAGAACAAAAATTTATCCGCTGCCGAGAAAAATGGCCACCACTTTCAAACTTTATGCGCTATACCATCAGGCCTCATTGCCACTATTACCCGAGAACCGAGGTGACACAGTAACATAACAACGTTTCCCACCCCCAAAGCATAATCACGCGGCAGTGATGGAGAATGGGGGATGACTTCGAAATTCTCGAGTTGTTGCATAATACCGACCGCTAGCATAGACACACCCTCCTTCTCCCTCCCCCTCCCTCTCCCCCCTCCCCCCGGTATCGGCCCGAATAACTCATCGAACGTTCTCGTCTCTTTTCTTTGCCGGCAGGCAAATAAATGCGCGTGCGAGGGAGGCAAGGATAGCTTTACCACCAGCAAAGTGATTGCATGAAACGCCTATGCCAGAATTATTCGTGGCGAGAATGAAGATACACACAAAGCTGTGGGACCTGAGCTAAATCCGAAGGTTTTCCAGAGCGTTCTTTTGAAAAGAACAGACAATGTGTGTGTGAGCGAGAGAAATCTTTTTTTTTCTTTCTTTCTGCTTTTGTTTTCTTTCCTTTTTGCTATACGCTGTGCTCATTCATTGCCGCTTCAAACTTCTACAACGCTCTCTTATACCTTTTATCTGTGTCCATTTTATGCCCTGAAGTGAAAGCACAGGCCGACGTAATTCCGTAATTCTTGTTCGTCCCAGTTATCAGGCTCCTTCCTTGGAGATTTATGTATCGTTGCATCAGTTCTCAAATCACCGGTGCTGGCTGTAATTTAGGTGACGAGATCCGTATACTTGGTTCGTGGCTCCGAGGACTCGAGCTTTGGAGCCTTGCCCGTAAGGGCCCTGATGTAATGCGGCACTTTACGCATGGTCTTTCCAAAGGGAATCGTCTCTTGACGGGCCATGTCATTCATGGCGCTTTAGTCGGAACTTCATCCGCAGGGGGTTGTATGACGCTTTCGTCGTTTTATCTGCTTTAAGCAACCTCTGGAATCTGAATGGTCATTGATGTGTGCACTGTGCCGTGAAGCCATTGAAAAAGTCAACCGTGCGTCTTCCTAAATTTTTAACTTCATTTTTTTTAATGTAGTGCCAAGAAGACTACGTACGAAGAGACGAATCTTCTGGCAACTACATTGGTGTTACAGAAGTTATGAATCATATGTAGGTCTTTAATGACCTGAGTTATATGTTACAGAGAAAATGAGGCATCATTTGTGTGGAATATTACATCTCCGCGAGCTTCGGAGTAATCATTACGACGACGCGGTGCACAGAATTCAATTCCATGATCGCAGTGCGCGAAGATTGTCGACAGCATTCTTTTAAAACAAGGTTTTAACACAAGTCTGCAGTGTAGACTGCATAGAGAATTTGTCGGCATTGTTTTTCTGGCAGCTATGTAACGTCTCACTTAATATCTTTAAGTCCACAACTTTGCGCACCGGCATTGAAATGATTTCGCCTACTGTGACGGTATTCTCGGGCGATCACGTTTGGAGATGCTTTTACTTTCGCGAGGTTTCACGAAACCAGAGCCGGAAACGTAGGCGTCTACGAGCGACAACGTTCTTGGCACACTTTCTTAGCATCCGTTGGCACAGTACCCGAACCCTATGGCCCGTAGACACCGAACGCGTCTGGTGGTAGTCTCGCGAAATCTCGCGAAAGGTACTGTGTCACTGAGAGTGATTGCACCAGAATACCGCCTGTGATCTGCGCTTGACGGTGCGCTTGGATGTCCAGACGACGAATACAACTGGCCATCGCACATGTCATCATTACGATGTCAAATTGGCGATATTTTCTGGCATAGGGCACACCGGAATCGAGAGAAAAAGGAGAAGGTATGGCGGTCAGCAGAACGAGGCGACGCGAGGCGTTGTGCTTAAGTAACTCAGACTGATCTGTAGGGGTTGGTGTGCGAAACTGGCAAGTTGCTTCCTCAGGAAGACGTATAGCCGATTTTAGTTGGGGTAGCAGTTGAAAACATCAAACTGGTTTAGGGCTCAGCTCTTACGCGTCCATTCCTGTGGAGAGCGTCGGCGTAACCGAGCGAACGAGCACAGCGGTAGATCAAAGCGAACGCGGAGTGCAGCGGGGGATGAAAGACGATGATAGCGATGAGTGTGCTAGGAGGAAAGAGGATGAGGAGGGTGTGGCGGAAGCATGAGGCGGAAAGTGGAGGAGGAGGGCATGGCGAAAGGGTGAGATGAAAAACGTAATGCGGCGACGTTCGCTACGAGATGGCGCCAGAGTAGCGCGCGTCGTCTGGTAGGTCTGTCGGCGGCGGCTGCTGTGAATCGCGCCCACGCGTCACACCCGCGCTGGCTCTCGCGATCTCCAGAATAGCGAGGCAGTGGCGCCACAGTTCGCACCGTTCGCAACGTACCGCACGTGACATACTGTTCACGCCAGCCAATATATCGCGAAATGAAAACACGTGTAGAGCTGGGTTCAAATCTCGCATTAGGGAGTATCGTAATCGTCAGTGAAGTTTTGCCGTGTTCGTTTTTCCGTTTGTTTAGCGTTTCTATTACGGTACGAACTCATGTGCTGTTGAAAGCTGCACGTGCTAACCACTGCGCTATCAAGTTTAGTTATTTGTTCGGGGTTTGAATGGAGGCATCTCTGCGGCTATTTCGGGGGCCACAACAGGACGACAACAAGGACGGCGCCGGGTGCTTGAAGCATGAGCCCCCCCTCAACAGGTACTCTAAATTTGAATGTATCGCAAGGAAGGAGTTGTTCTGAAGACGATGACTGACATCCTGTATTGTAGCCTGCAGCTGTCGCTATACATGAGTTCAAAGCAGAAGGAATCGATGAAGTGTGCCGAATATTTTTTATCGGAGAACAAAGAAGTGAACATGTGGGATCGTTCAGCGTTTTACGCCGCGTTGTCTGGAGTTTCCCCTGCAACAAACAGACATACACACGCAGTAACGTGCTGTGTCGCGTGAAATAATTGTCTCCTCGGAGTAGTCTGCTGGCGTCTCGTGCGAGAACATTGGGGGAAAGTACCCTTTAGAGTCAAGGGCTGCCACGAATTTCCGTTTAACCCGACCGAAGTAAAAAAAAAGAGGAAAGCAGCCGTGAAGGCAAATGAGTTGTCTTTATTTTCTATAGTTCGCAATGCTGAGTCAGCGTCCTTCTGCACGGCCCGTGGGATTGTATTCTCGAGTTTACTCGGCGCAAGAGCAGGTTCCATCGCATGACATAGTGCGATAGCGCTCGTGTGGAAAATCAATTTCAAGAACCGCTGACCCGTCACGGACATGCAACAAGATGTTATGAAACAAATTAGACGCTGTCTTTTTTTCCAATGCCTGCTTATAATTTCCCTTCATCCGCGAGCAACTCTTAAAGAATGCCGCTATTTGTCAGTGCTTTGTGCAATAAGGAATGTGCCACGTACATAACGGGTCTCTGGAGACCCCAATGGGTCACCGCGCATGGAGTGCTTCAAGCTTATTTTTCTTGGTTCTCAGCTCTTAGGAACAACGTTAATTTTTAAGCGTATAATAAAGCAGAGAACGAAAAATTGAAGAACCTCTGAGTAAAGTAACCTGCAAACATAATTAAGGCCCAGAGAAGGTTCGACGGCTACTATGGTTTTGCGCAATTAGGTTTTTTGTTGTTGTTTGCTTGTTCTTGAGTATTTTAAACATACTACAGACGGCTTGAACACTTTGGTAGATTGCAGTGAGCGCAAGAGAAATGTACTAGCTGTGGGCGTACTGTGCGCATGACATGTTCTTTAATTGTTCAGCTGAATGAAACTATCTATGGCGTCGAACTTTTGTTTTTTTCCAGGTCTAAAGAACAATTTGTGACTGTTGTTTAAAACGAAGGCTTACAGTGAGACCAATGCCAAAATGCAGGTTTACTGGCAAAAATGAAAAAAGTGTTTATGCTACGGAGTTGCAGGCTTTTTAGCTTCAAACTTTTTTTGAGTTTTATTACAAGGATGTAAATTGTCATGAAATATTAGCATTTTTGGTAACATTTTTCTTTGCTTGTATTGCGGTAAGCAAGGAAGCTTCTAACGTTCATTAGGATATGTTTTTTGCCGCAAGTTAGAACACATACGAAAGGAAGACACAACGGCTGTGTTCTAACTTGCGGCAAAAAACATGTCTTTTAGCAAGCACCAACTAGGCCAACAAGCAAATATGTCGCAACATGCTTCATTAGAATGCAGCTTCCTTTCTTTTTTTCACTGTTACACAGCCATTGAGTTTTGTTCCGATTGGTTACTATATACAGGTATCCATGAGTTTGAAGACCGGCCGTCAGCCTGACGATCAAGCTGGATACTGAAGTTAATATCGACCGCCATGTTTACGGATGTGATGACTGTTTCTTCTTCTAACTGGTGTTTTTTACTATTATTATCGAGTCATGTCTATCAGATCTTGTTAACGAATGTTCCTGTGTCGTGCGCGAACATGTTAAGAAAAATGAAAGACCATTATAATACATTTACTTAGTTGGCACACATCGAATAGGTGTTAGAAGCCTCAAGAAATTCCAGAAACTGCGTCCCGTTGACTGCATGTGCAGTGATATATAACAGTGACAGCAGCCAATCAAGTGCTGTTGAAAGCGCTCACCGTTCACCATTCTTTGTAATACAGACCTGTCCAAGGACCTGCATTCCAGAGCGTCATCTGGTAGAGCCAGGACTGGGAAGACACGTTTGACGCCGCCCTCTTTCTGCTCTAATTTCTGTATTTCACGCCATGGAGCAAAGTGGAGGGCTTCAGGAAAAGCACGAAATAGATAACGCAATGTATATCTTCTAGACTTATCTGAATAATGCAAACCACAGAATGGACGTAACGCTCGTAAAGAGCAAGAAAAATAACGGAAACATAAGGGGTTGATTTCGACCTAAGTAACGGTGATGTGAAGACAACGAATAATGAAGCCAAGAAAAGCGCAGGCTTTTTAAAAGAACGATATGAACCAACGAATGCGAGATCTAGTCCTAAGGAATACTAATGATGACAGCAGCGCTGACATTTCTAGGGAAAGTTAAGCACGTGCGTAGGTGACCTTCCCTACATACATACATACATACATACATACATACATACATACATACATACATACATACATACATACATACATACATACATACATACATACATACATACATACATACATACATACATACATACATACATACATACATACATACATACATACATACATACATACATACATACATACATACATACATACATACATACATACATACATACATACATACATACATACATACATACATAACATGCTTGAGTATGGACAGCGGTCGCGGTATGGCGCAATTAATGGAGCACCACATAGTTCACCGGAGGCTGTGGGTTCGGTTGACACCGGCTGCAAAGCAGTCTTCTATTATGTCTTTTTTCTTTAATGAAGAGTATTGCCAATTCATTCTTCATATTCTTTAATTATCGCATCCGTTGAAATAAAGATATGGTTAGGGTCTATTACGCTTTTTTTTTTGGCTTCACGTCATTTTCACTTGATGCAAGTGAGGTTCTATTGCTGTTATTGCACAGGGGATTGAATATTAACATTGTAAATTCCAAATACAGCGCAGGAAATACACATACAAGTAAAGAAGACACGAAAGTGGAGGAAGCAATGATGGAAGGGACCACCCATCTTTAGTGAAGTTCGAATCACACGCGAGTGAACGAGGTGGATTACGTAGGATCCCAAGTTGTGCCGGCAACGACAAAAGCCTTGTTCTGCCGCTCACTACAACCTAGTTTGACTCAGAAGGCCGCACAAAGAGGCCGCCACACTCCCACAAATATCCCCGACAGAGGTGCGTGGTGCAACGTTAGTGACAATGCGGAGCGTCCGCCTTTTATGGCGCTTGTGTAGTGTCCCTCCCGTACGAGTCTTTAGTTTTGCTGTAAACCTTCGAAAAAAAGCAGCATAACTTCCTTACCAAACTTCGCCAAGCTGTATTTTATTTTCCACGTTGGAATGCAATATAGCTTGAGAGGTTCACTGATGATAAATAGGATGTCATGCGTCGTGGCAACTAGCCCAACGCATATTGTGCGTCTGTAACGGCGATGCCAGGCCTGTCCTCGATTTAGATTAGCTTTATTTGTCCATTACAAAAGCTCCGTTCGCGCTAAACGTCGATGTTCTGGCGCCAAGGAACACTAATTCATTCCGCCTTACTTAACGTTTATACTTAATCTCTCTTTAAAGCTACTTGAACATTTGCGCCACATCGCACTCTTCCTAAATGGCGCACGCCAATGGGAGTCTTCAGAGTCCAAGCATAAAGCACGTTCAGAGGAATTGCGCAAGTTCGGAAGAGGCCCAGCAGCTGCCTCCATAAGGCAGCATAGAAGCGCTGAGAGGATCCTCCACACGTATGGCGAAATGACTTCCACGTGCCGGGAACAAGAGGCGAGGCGGCGGACAATTTGGCGCGCCGAAGCTTTACAAACGATGGCGCCGTTTGTCTTGGTGCCGCAGGGAGGCTGCCCCATTGTTTCTAAGTAGACAGTGCGAAGCCCTAGCAAGAACGGCGCGCACACAGAAACGTCGGGCGGCTCGGGACCCAGCCACGAGCAGCGAAGTGATTAGGCTCGCCCGGCCTTTTTCGATGATAAGAAAGCGAGAGGTGCCCGATGCTTCCGGCTTCCGAGGATCCGCGCAAATGGAGGGACCGTTCACCGATTTCCTCATCACGTGTTCCCACGTCGAGAGTCGTGTCGTAGGGGGCCTGCACTAAAGATCATGTTTGCAATGCGGAGAGGTATTTTGTCAGTACGGTTCTATACTTTATGTAGGTATATGTTCGAATCGCGTATAGTTCTTTTACCGTGTTAATAGAAATGGATGCGGTAATGTTCACAAAAGCTCGAACGTTTTTGCTCGTCCGCAGTCTTGCGTGTAATATTATTAGAGAGTTTTTTAGCTTGTCTGTCCTTTTCGGAATACCAGAATGCCGGAGAGGTAAACGTGAATGGTCTAGCGTGCATCCAGCGGTCGGGCTGGTAGCGCTACCTGGTAGCGCAGAGATGAAGCGGAGAACACACAAAACTATTATTGCAGACCAACCATATTCTGATTAGTTACTGCTGTAAAGTGTCAGCAGCGGCTTAATCGTTGACAACCAGCCGTCCTTTCATTTTTATTCGAAGAGAACACGCATGAAACATGACAACGTGTATACCTTCGTTGTGGTAGAACCAAGTGTCACAAGATGTCAATAACCAGCATTCTCGCGGCAGGTCACGTTTCCAATATCCCTGTATTCCGTGAAAATTGATGAGTTTACAGACAGACTAAAACCCTCTATTTCTGAATTGTGAACATGGCTCCCGTGTGGTGCCGAAATGTATTTTTCTTTAATTTTTTGTCGTTCTCATTTTTACGAGGATAAATCCCGGCGTTGTCTTGATTTCGCTGTCTTTCGAGCAATATCTTTAAAGGAAAGCACGAATCAAAATTCACTGTGTCATTCTTGAAGATATGCGTCACGTGATACGCTGTTAAATGTTATTCATATTTCTGACATAGAATGGAATGCTCAGCTTCATAAACTATACATGGAAGACGTCATAGAAGCGTTCATAGAAAGCCTTCTGGACGCCATTTTGTGCCCTCAACAGTCGCGTATTGTAGTATGTGGTTTTCATGCAGGATATCTTATTTAAATCATTTATATACCGGAAAAGAAAGAACTGCAAGGCCTACAATACCTAGTCCCGCGCAGTTATGTATGAGGTGGCGCACTTATGTTCTGTATACTGCGGACCGAACTTGAACTAAGCTGTCCGTTTGGACCTATACCATCCATTTAGTACGTGAAGGATTCTTGCGACAATAGATGAACACTACGAAGTGTATACAGTCAGTGCCACGGACAGATGGCAAATAAACTCTTCGTTGCAACTTTGCATTTGCTACTTCCATTGCTTATTTATTTATTTATTTATTTTTATGATATTATTTATTTATTTAGTATTGCTGCTTAACATAAAGAAATGGAGTGGTCAAAGCACTCTCTGCCTCAATATCTCAACAGCATGCGTTGTATAACAGAACAGCAGAATAGAGAAGCCTGTAGCCGAGAATCTACGCGGCTCGGTGAGAGTTTGGATACGTCTCTGCAGGTGTCACGGCTCGTCTCCTAATTTGAGGGCACCGGGCATCATTGTACACTGCGAGACGACTAGGAACAAAAAATATATATATGCAAGAGCAAGAAACTGAGGCTTTGGCGTACAGCGTCGTACATGGCAGCGAATGCGAGGCGAGATCGCTCACTGGGGTGTGGAGGAGGCGGAGTGAGAGAAGGTGTGGACCAGAGCACTTTCTCTGGGACCCTATTTTTTACTTCGACCCCTCGCATTGATTTCATCCCATCAATTGGCACGAGGTCAGAGAGGAAAGGAGGAGGGGGGCGGGCACTGTGACAAGCTAGGCCCACAGTCGTTGCCGGGGAACGTAGCCTGAAGACGCGCCTGCGCTGATTACTTGGGCGGAGTGCCCTCTTGTGGACGTATAGTTTACTCGTAGAGATCACGCAAGGTCAAGTGGATTTCGAGCGGAGGAAAGGATACGAATGGCAGGCTTCTGAGACCGGCCATATGTGCGTCGTGAAAAAAGGGGAGTCGCGCCACCACACCCATCTTTCATATTGGCACAATGCTGATGCAGTATTTGATTGATACAATACAATGTGCAAGATTGTTTGGACTAAGCGTATAGAGTTGTCGATGGCGGCGTGGGCAGGCGTGGTTATAGCATGCGCAGTTGCTTGTTCCATGCAAAGTGGCTGCTGTCTGCCAGCTTCTGTTGTCCCGTTGACCGTATACTCCAACTTAACCTATAGGATTGCAGAAAATGTGGCTGTATCCGTCTTTACTCTCGCACTAGCGTTCTCGCCCGCAGTCCTAATGAACCTAGCCTACATATTGTTGCAGCGTTTCCCATTCGTCACCTTTAAGATGACTGTGCAAGCCATGCTTGTTTGGCCTTTGACGGAGGCGGGGCCAATCGAGCTGTGTCTTTCACGTCTTTCAGTTTTTCAGTCTTAAGTTTTCAGTCTTGCAGTTCGGCCAGCACAGGGGGCTCCCTTGCTAAAACCGTCACGTATTGAAAACGTGTTATACTATTACCTCTTACATCTTTACAACCGTACTACCCACGGGTCTCACTTTAGTATCGTTGCGTACAGGAAGGAGGACGTTGCCCGGTCTTGCATGAGTCGCGCGCACAGATGGCGCTGCTGTACGAGTCGCGCATGACTAAGTTGGAGCTGAATTTAGCTTCTCGCTCGGCGTTCAGAGAGGCACAGGTACTGCGCAGTACGTTTGTTGATTCGACCAGGAGTGGTCCCGTTTGAGAGAGCTCACTCTGCTCACTCGCAGAGAGAGAGAGAGAGAGCTCACCCGCTGGTGTAATCCGTCAGACTGAAACCTTAGCTTATTAGGAGTCATAAGGCCTACGAGTATGCCCTTCGTTGCAGAAATTTGAGTGTTGCTCGGCAATGGCGACCACGCGTTCGGCACGCAGGGTACAGAATGGGCATGAACCGTCTTGGGCAGCAAAGCAGGAAGCGAGGTAGACTGCAAGATTAGACCGTGGGACTCCCGCTGACAGTGGCTGTTTCGTAAGTTAAGCATGTAAGCTTTTCAATGCGTAAGTAAATGTCATTTGTGTATTTGGTAGCGTCATTTCTGAACGCTGGTGTCCATACGCCTTTAGCACCTAGAACAATATGTTGCACGTACCCTGCCTTATCACTTTACCTCCCCGTCCCCTCTTTCCCCAGCGTAGGGTAGCAAACCGGATCTTCCCCTCCTGTTAACCTGCCTGCCTTTCCCCTTTCCTCTATCTCTCTCTCTCTACCTCAACGCCGGCTGCGTCCCCTATGCAGCATAACCGATATATATTTTTCTCAGCTTACCCACCCAGTTGTTTCTTTTTCTGTGTGTGCGCCTAATCTTTGCAAGTAATCGTTAAAAAAAGAAAAAATCAAACCATCTCTTGCAACATGATTTAAAGAAATGAAATACCTCGCATTCTTCCGATCTTTATGCTACGCAAATGGCATGTGAAAGTGTGAACGCATATCTTGCCTTACAGTTGCCAGAAAAAAAATTAATTATATTTTTCTTTTCTGTTTTCGGCTGCCAGGAGGCTTGAACTAAAGCTTTCACCCAGGGAGCCTTTATTTATGCGCCAACGCAGCGCATGAGCCTCTTTGTGTATGAATGCTCTCTAGTTTTACATATGCGTTGTTTAAAGTAAACTTTAGTGGAGAAGCAGGATATGAGATCGGACTAGTAGGTGTTCCATCTTCTTCAAGAGCGCAAAGCGAGACAATCTTCGTGCCCCTTTTTTTACAGCCCTTTGTCTCGTTTTGCGCTGTTGAACTAGAATTTAGCTGATAGTCAGCTTTCTGCCTTGTTTCTTCCCTTTGTCTTAGTCTTTGGAGCTGTTTAATCATGTCCGAATAGGTCAGCGGATGTGCTGAGAGAAAGTTATGCAGTAGATTTTCACGCAATGAGAAACTCATGCAAAAAAGACAAGCTTCGAATCATTAACAGTCGAGAAAAGTACGAATTAATGAAGTATATAAATTACCTAGCTGATCTTAGTAACCGTTCAGGCTGGGTACGCCTCTATGTAAGTTATAATCAAACGGGATATTCCGTTCTATCACCCATTCTTGGGATAATAGTGGCAATGAGGTCTGATGGTGTAGCGCATAAAATGTGAAAGTGGTGGCCATTTTTCTTGGCAGTGAATAAATGTCTGTTCTTTCGAGATTAGTACTACAAGGGATTACCAAAAGCAATGGTAATCATATACAGGGCGTATATATATACTATAACCAATAAGAATGCTTACGGCTCAGGACGCAAAAAGTTTAGCCCTATTCACTTGTGCGTTTGAAGCGTCTCCCTGCCACAGCGATTAATGCAGAAATTGTCAACCGTCTCGAAGCTCGATCTGGAACTCGACTCCACTCAGAGCACACCGACGACATGTGTCTTCCTGGAATCGCTCCGACGACAAAATAAATCCGTAGCCAAAGATCACCGCGTAAATCTCGGCTTAGGCCAAGTGGCGGCCAAGCAGCGAATGGTGGAGCGAACAAACGCTGCCGAAGAGAAGAAAGCCAGCTCCGGCAAACCGCAATAGTCCGCGATACGGCAAAACTGCTCTAAAGAAAAGAAAAAAAGAAGACAACACAGCGCAGCAAGCTAATACGCTCGGTGTAGCGCACGGCGGGAAGGAATGCGACCGTAATACAGCAAAGCTCCTTGGGGACAGCGAAAGGACGGGAAAAAGAAAAGAAGGAACGCAGAATGGGAACAACGACCAAACTCGAGGAAACAAACTGATGCCAAATGCCCATTGCTCGTAGGAAAAAGAAAAAAAAAAGGCAGGAAAAAGCAAGAGCTTGGATCCTCCACTTGGCCAAATGAGAAAACCGCCGAGATGTCCCGGGCGTGAACCCCGAGGGGATCTGGGCCAAGAAAGTAATGCAGCGGCGACGACACCGTTGTCGCCTAGTGGCTCGGCTGGCGAAAGAAATGAAAAGAAGCGTCACGTAGAAGAAAGAAATCAAAGTAAGAGAAGAAAAATGGAAGAAATCAATGGAGGAATGAAGGAAGAAAGGAGGAAAGGAAGGAAGGATTATCTCTCTCTGTATGTTTAAAAAGGGTATGAATGTGAATGCTGTTGACCACAAATGTTTAAGTCTAGATGTCCCATTAAACGGCGAATCAGAACAAGCAGCGCTACTGTCTAAACTATCTTTCATGATTTGTTCGTAGACGGTCTGTCAGCCGCGCACTTTGAGAGTAGCGATGGTTTCTGCACCGGTCAGCCTCACTCACCTGACCGTTTCATATCTTTAGAAGCACTGTCGATGGCTGCCACTCATGGTTCGACAGAAAGTCGATGCTATCAATAAATGTGAAATAGAAGTAAATATTTGATCGCTTCCCATATCCCGATGCACTAAGCACTGCTACTCCATTCCACGATCACAAATAAGCCACGCATGTCTCAAAAGTAGCCAAGAAACACTATGCAAGATACTAAATTTCGATAGCGGAACCCGCTTTTCGAACCATCCACTGTGGTTATACGAAACATACTTGAACGATTACTGACATTGCATTTTGAAATCATAGAAAAGTGAAATAAGGTGCACGTAAGCGCATCGTTTTTAGTAGAGGAAACCGTGGACTCTTATTCGAAATTCATTCACACGTACAATCCGATAATATTGCGATACCTGATACTGACACAAAGGGTAGCCAGAAAGTAGCCGATGCATGTAAGAGCCGATATTCTCGCATAAGTAAGGGGCTCTAAATGCAGCCGATTTGGCGCACCGGGTGGCAAAATCGAGCAACCCTGATGCTTGAAGCGTTACCCGAAGCGTTACCCAAAGCGTTTACGGCACCGCCTGTCGTCGTACGTGTAATTGCGTCAGTGCCCCATCAATCAGGGCATGCTGTAATTGTGGTGTCACAGCGCACTGACGTGTGTGTGTCGTCATGAATTCTCGCTCGCTATAGGCTGCGCTTTCATGTCATTGTATCGGGATAGAAATGCTTTGTGCAAGTGGGTTTAGAAGTAATCAATCATGACAGTTGCAAAACTCCGTTTTGGATACTTCAACATCTTTGGGGACCATCCTTCGTATGCTAGCCGGCGGACACGTCTTCGGCAAGCAGCGCGGCAATATCTACTTGTGTATGCCGACTGCGATCACCGAGTAAACGTGCTACATAAGGCAATTTCGAGAAGCCACTGGTCGAGCGGCCCTTTTATGCATCTGAGCGTCTTCTTTATTAATTTTTTCCTCTATAACGCCGTGTTTGGCTTCAATAGCTTTCTTGGAAGCATTACATATTATCCAAGGAAGCGCGATCTTCCAAGACGCGTCAATTTATGTTTTGTTTTACTCCACCCGCGAAAACGTAGCAGACTTGACAAACTTTCATCCAATCAGCGTGCAGGATTATAAGAACAGAGCACTCTGGCGACCTTCGCAGCTTTAATGCATAATCTATTCTTCGATGACCGCGGTTCAACTCGCATTATATTGGAAACCAGGGTCTGAATTCGCAAACATTTTGACCGCAGCGTCGTTTTTTAACGATATATTCAAATTTTCAGAAAATGTTGAATCTCCGAACGGAAGCTTTTTCTTTTTTTGACTCCTCCCTTTCATTCCCCCTCCCTCTTGTGCAGCGTGGTTGAGGTATCTATCCTCTATACTGAGAGACAGTTACTGCGCTGCACTTTACCCCAATTTTTCCTCCACACGAATCTCCTTCAGCTTTCCTTTTTTTTGTGTGTGTGTGTAAGGCTTCCAGCTTGAATAGTTGTTGCGTCTATTACCAGAAATTCACGTAGAAGGGAACGATCAGAATTGAAGGACACAGAGATACTAAGTTTCTCCCGTTTACTTCAAAATTAGTATAGAATGTTGAATGGAATTGAAGTTGATGTATTAACCGAACGGAAAGGGTGGATTTAAAATGCTCAGAGGCCGGGTGAGCCCTAATTCTATTGCAAGTTCTCAGTGTCAGATTGAGGAAAGATGTAGAAAGAAATAATATACATTACGAAAAATTATGGCAATTATGATTAAGGGGTTCTCTTCCTAAAGAATATAAAACGGGAATTAATTCACATATTAGGTTCACTCTTTCCAAGGACGTGCGCAACGATCTTTCTCGTCTGAAGGCCGTAGCGGTATAGTTACGAGCCGAAAATATCTCTGCCAGAAGACGACTGACTGTCGATCCAAGCCAAAAAGAGAGCCATTGACTCTCTCTCTCTCTCATTCGCGAGAGTGCAGGGGGCACACGCAGACAAAGCACGTGATCAATATTCTTTTGCACGATACGCTGCTCACAGTCAGACAGCGAGCAAGAAGTGCATTTATTATCGCTGTAGTGGGGCGGTAAAAGTCGCCGTGGTTTTGTGTCGAACCAAACTCTGCGTCGGCTTGTTTTGGTTTAGGTGTAGATAGAGATCTCGCAAAGATAGCGTTGTCCATACCTGCACTTGGCGACGAACAAAACGCTCTCGGGGAGTGCCGAAGATTACGAAACGTAGGAAAATGCCCGAGAACAACAGCAGCTCTTATCAATGTGGCAAATAAGAATGATGACAAAGATTCATATAGTGAAAGTTCCATTTATGTACCGTCTTATCTTTAGGAGGAAATTAACTGCACAACTTCGCGGGTGACTGACTGGTATAGTCCGTGATTCGTTTGAATCTGTGGACAGCGCAAAGGTAGGCAAGTAAGAGTGCCAAAGCTCGTCTGCGTCTCATTAACATCCCTGTCCGCTTGTGCTCTGTTTACTTATTAAGTTGGCAGTATAAGTGTTGAACATGTTAGTATTACATAAAAAAACGTTCAGTCACCTTTAATGCTGAGCATTCTCCTCCCAGTCCAACCACTTTTTGGTGGACACGCCTATATCGTCGTTTACGTGTGTCGACCCTGGTAATAGTGCTGTCCAAAATTATGTGCCACAGCTAGGAGAATCTGGTTACGTGCACTGGGGCGACTAGATTTGTGCCAGTGTGCTTCTAGCTTGCTTTCAATCTCACATGTTGCATTACAAACATTCTCTCTTACTTAATATAAACATAAGCACTATACAACTTACAATCTCTGCGTAACCGTTCGCTACACCAAGTTACATTATTCGTGCAGCCATTCTCTACAAGTAATAAACACTACGCATTACGCAGACGTCAAATACGGGTAAGTCAGCCAATTTTCTTTTCTATCTCTTTGCTATGATGGAAAAATATTTTCCGGCTTTCATTATAACTCTCGCAGGCAGCTTTGCTACTCTCTGTCCGCTTTTGTATCGTTCTTACCAGTCACCATATCAATTGACCTCCTAAGCCTGCCCTGAAGAATACAGTTTGCAGCGATCAAATCTATGTCACCATACGCGTCGAGTGTAAGCGAAACACAGAGGATGACAGAAAAAATTACCGACGATTACGTTACTTCCTAATGCGAAATTTGAGCGCAGCAAATAAGCTGTTTCACCTTTTCGATAGATTGAGGCAAAGAAATCGAGCAACACATGTATGCGCTATCACAAATTTTTTTTTTATTTTTCACACGTATTCCTTTAACAAAGACTCCACTAACAGTTCTTGACAGTCATGAAGGAAGCTTTGTGGTCGGAGAAATAGACTGATATATGTTCGACTTGGTACACCAATGCTTGATTCTCAAAGACGAGATCTATACAAGTGCCTCGCGAGGATGAGCCTCCGCTTCGGCGGTGCGAACGGCAGGGTCTTCTCGGCGGCGGCGATGAGCTTCTGCTTCAGCCTCGCTTACTGCTGGTTGCTCTCGACGGCGGCGATGAGCCTCCACTTCGGCGGCGCGAACTGCAGGGTCTTCTCGGCGGCGGCGATGAGCTTCTGCTTCAGCCTCGCTTACTGCTGGTTGCTCTCGACGGCGGCGATGAGCCTCCGCTTCGGCGGCGCGAACGGCAGGGTCTTCTCGGCGGCGGCGCTTAGCCTCTGCTTCGGCGACGCGTACTCCTGGATCATCTCGACGGCGGCGACGGTAAGCTTCTGCTTCGGCGGCACGCACCTCTGGATTCTGACGGCGACGGCGCTGGGCCTCTGCTCTGGCAGCTCGTTTAGCAGCAGCAGCAGCAGCAGCAGCAGACGGAGGACTTCCATCGGTCGTCTCGCTCATGGCTCAGAAAGAACTGGCAGATAATTTCGCAGTGGCGAACGGCAGCGGCAATTTCGGCTCGGGCGGTGCACATATACAGATCCGCCGCCACCGATCTGGCTCTCTGATTGCCACCGCACAGGGGTTGCATTGGAGGAGGAGCGAAGAAAGGAATTAAGTTCGAGCCGGCGCTTTGACAACCGGAGACTCGCAGGAAGAGGTGGGAGGGGGGCGGCGTGTACACCCAGCGGCAAACGATGGGGGCAGAAGTGCGCGCAGCAAGCGGACAACACGATAAAGGGAGGAGGAAAGAGATAGCAGCGACTGACTGATGCCGCTGACGCCGATAGTGAGTCAACCCCAGCTGCGGAGTTGGTTTCAGGGACAACGCCGCCGATGCCGACACAAACAATATGATACCCTCGCTTCCGCAGCGCTAAGAACCAGGTCTAGCCGTGGGAAGGTGGTCACGTATTCGTCGACGTGCCGGGGCCTACGTGAAATAACCGGCGCGTCGGCAACTGAAGAGCACCCTATCCGCCACACAAGAACAGGGGGGGGGGGGGACCCTTTCCTCCTCTTTCTGCATGGCGGCGACGGTGTTCTATGCAGTCACGTTATCTTGACTATCTAGCGGCGTCAGCGGCATCCAGCGGTATCAGTCGGTCGCTGCTAGCGCTGGGGGGATGAAAGGGGGGCGGAGCTGGTTACGAGGCCGACGACAACGCCGACGACGACGCGAAACCCAGGAACGGACGCCAAAGAGCTGCGCTCTAAAACGTAGTTCTGTCGTCCTCTGTGTTTCGCTCGTGCTCACTGTGCATAATGCCATAGCAACTAGCTCACCAGTTTATCCTTTCGAATTGATGCACAATAGTCGTGATTTTCAGAAATATTTTGCTTATGTAGCGTGGCTCGATATATTACCGGCCGTGCTATACAGGAAGAGAGATATAGCGAATGCGCCTTTAATGGTATAAGAAGCATACATACAAGAGCCAGGTGACTTTCATGAAGTCTCCTTAAAGCGATAGGATGAACACTGCCTCCGGTAGCCATTGAAGGCACTTTTATACATAGAAAATATTGTGATTGCGTAGCCCGGTATAACACGGTCTCTCGTTCCGGAGCATTGCATGCGGTGTGATGCGTCTTTAGTGTGGTTTCTTTCTTTCTTTCTTTCTTTCTTTCTTTCTTTCTTTCTTTCTTTCTTTCTTTCTTTCTTTCTTGGGTGCGCAACGCACGTGCACACGCCATACATCTTGGTTCATAACATCGCACAAATTGCACAGCGGCGATTGTTTAAGTACGCTAACGTGACACGTTCAGAACTCCTCAAATGCCTAAATAGTAGCTGTAACATAAAAACGGAAAGCGAAGCATGAAAAGCACGTTTCAGGAACCTTAGCAGGATGGCTCCTTTCTTGCGCCCATTGCTCACACGTGACAAATACGGCATTTCTATCTGGTGATTCGATCAGTAAGGTGAAAATAGCTTGCAAAGAGAACAATGCGTTTTTTTTTTGTTTCTCGGAGACTAATGTATAATAGCCACTCCTTCACATGAGACCGTAAATGAAGAACATTGCAACGATAATTACTGGCCGAGTACTTTCCCTTTTACTCAACGGGTACCCACCCGCCGCTGTAGCTAAGTGGCTATAGGGCGCTGGCTCGTGGGACTCGGTCAGGCTCGGTCGAGGCCCCGGGCGGCCACATTTAGCTGGAGCCGAATTGAAAGAAACGCAAATTGCGAGAACGCTCGCGCATTTAGGTTTAGGTTCCCGTAAAATAATCCCAGGCGGTCAAAATTAATCCCGGGTCTCCCACTACGACGTGCCTCATAATCAGATCGTTCGTTATTCAGGCACGTAACACTCCCGAATCCAATTAATTTTCTTTTCTGAAACTCCTGTGCCTCACTGCCCTGCGCAAGTTATATATATAGTGCCTCGTCATTTCCGTGCAGGACAGTGAAACAAGGGCCACGTCAGCCAACCGTAGGAGACAACAAGAAGAAGGGCCTCTGCCATCTTACACACCTGTCATCGCCCTCCGCGCGACGCAACTGAACGGAAGCATCACGGAAGGATAAATGGAGCGCAATGGGCGTCACCTCCTCGCTTCTTTGGAACGTGCAGCTGGTTCTCTTTCCTGATTGCCTGCCACAAACCCTGCCCTCCACCTTACTGCACGGAATTGCCGGGAAGGAGAATACAGAGGGTGCCCCAAATATAATAAACCAAGATTTAAAGATATGCAAATGTCACGTAGACGGACGGAATCAAGGTAATGTTGTTTGCCGTCGCTTGGAGGTGCTCAGATTATGTTTTTTTTTTTTGCATGCCGCCTAATCACGTAATTAGTCTTAATTGATTGATCAACTTCTTAAATATTATAATTAGATGAAAAGTGTAAATGACAAAACTGTAGAGCGGCGTGAAAAACTCCCGATGCAGCTTTTTGTTGCGCAACACGTACTACATAAAGGTGTTTTTCCGAGCGTGAAAGAAGCCCGCGAATACACGCAAAGTGCCTCGAACCGCCAGTCGTGCGGCAACCTTGCGGCACAGTTAACCGAACACGGAGGCAACTGTTTTCCCCTTAATTAACCTGTTAAGTATCATGCCATCTTGCCGTGTGTGACCTCATTATTGACGTAATTACTTCCGCTTTCCACTTCCGGATTTCCAGGAATTTCGCAAAAAGTCGTGCTCACGTTGTAGGTTTGTAAAGCCTATGATATCGTGCATTGGTGTGCGGTTTTCAATGATTTCTAATTAATTCTAATTATTCCAGACACTTGAGTAACTCAACTTGTAGTAAACTTATGCTGTGATATCATACCTATTATGAAACCCATAAATCTTGCGCTGTACTTTCTTTTTCTATATTTTTCTGATTTATTTTTAATTTCGTCCCCGGTCGTCTCAGGAGGTGAACCGACAGTGCTGCGCAAGAAACAAGAATGCCACTCGATGCTCGTGCCACTGAAAAAAAAAACGAAAAAAAGAAACAATCTAGTAAATGAAAAGAAATGTCGTGGCAGCTCTCTCTGCAAAGCATTTAACCGACAGAATGACGGCAGGCCGTCACTTTATAAGGCGTACAACACGACGTACTGAACAGGGCAGCCAATCGGTTCGCGTTATTATCACGAGCAATTTCTTCTTCCCCTTTCTTTTTTTGTCGATGTGGTGTTTGCGGCCCTCACCTTCTCTCCTTGTTCACAGGAATAGAAGTGTCTTGTCGGAACGACGCCGATGGCTTGTCAAAAATGATAAAGACATGGCCGTTATATTGACAGCTGGTTTTTAACAGTGGCATAAATGTCTGGCGGCAGGCTCATAAAACGGAACATCAGGAACTCGATGCGTCGGCCATCACCATCCAATGTAATATCGAAGTACCGCACGAGTTTTCCTTGGGAAGCAGAAGCGCTATAGCTTCTGCTTCCCTCATTTTGATCTGAGGAATTTGCTCTCCGTACGGTTTCCAGGAAAATACGAAAATATTTGTTGCAAACACTCTACTATGAGAAAGTGTAGTTTAGTTCCCCCCTCCCTTTCATGGAAGGTTCTTTCTTTCTTTCTTTCTTTCTTTCTTTCTTTCTTTCTTTCTTTCTTTCTTTCTTTCTTTCTTTCTTTCTTTCTTTCTTTCTTTCTTTTCTCGGGGAAGTCGAATCTTCGGAAGTTCCTCCGAAGTTTCTTCCCCTGTTTTCACAGCAACCTCACTACGCCGTTGGTTCCGGTGGATTTTAAATTTATGCGCATTTTTTTAGCGTATCTCACCGAGAAGGGAATCTTAAGAAAGCAACAGAGTAACAAAGCGACAGCGTATGCTTCCCAGGAATGGCATACACGTGCACATCTTTCTTGACCTTAGCCAAGTAACATGGCCAGTACTTTTGATTTGAACCTTGGGGAATATTTTCTTTGCTTTGTTTTGTTTTTGCGGACCGTTCAAGAACGCACCTAGTTTGGTGCTACCTGTAGCATGATAGAAGAACGACAATAACCTTCTACACGCTCCGCCAATCGGTTGCTATTCCGTATGCAAGCAGCCGCCGAGAGAAAAAGAAAAATTATGAAGGCAAATAACATAACCTGAACAAAAAGATGGTGCTCTATTTTCACAATAAGTACTCAGGACATCTCTTGTATTTTCTTAAGCTCAAACAGCGTTAAAAGTGAGGACATGGCAAACGCACATAAAAAGGCTTTACATTGGCTATATTTAGTTGCATTTAATACGTACTTGTCTTTCGGTCTTTTCCTGCATGAAAATCAACAACCTCCTAGCCGTTGCTTTCCCGTTAATAAAATTTCCCTGCTCGTTTGTTCAACCTGCTTCGCCTCATCATACTGAACGAATGGAATGACGGCTCTACTTCACTGGGAGTCGTCATTTCATTTGTTCAATAATAATAATAATAATAATAATAATAATAATAATAATAATAATAATAATAATAATAATAATAATAATAATAATAATAATAATAATAATAATAATAATTCCACATCGTTTCCAATACGGTGCAGCCATTTGGACGGAGGGTGTATAGAGAAAGAGGAAACCGTTTATTAAAATAAAAGAGCAGAAGAAAAAAAGGGTAACCCGCCCTGAAGTATTACCAGTGGGCTGCCACAATATGTCTATTAGTTTACCTTAGTGGGTCAAGGAGCAAGCTGTCGTAGAAGAGAGCCATAATTTCCTGTTCACGAGCTTACACAATACATTACAGGTAGAAACACGAAATCCTAAAGCGCAAGAATTGGAGCTTTTCAGGATTCAGTCTTGCACGCAAAAAGAGGTTTCTAGAGTATTTATGCCAATATTGTGGGTTCTAAGCGGGGGTCTCAACAGACACTGCTATTCATTGGTAATCCGGTAATAAAGTTACCGAGGCAAAGTTCGGCCTGCTGACGTGCATTGACTGCGACAGCAGCATGACTCTCCAGCGCGATACGTTTCTATTGGTCATGTGCTGGAAGTGGGCAAAGTGAATTTCGAGGCAGGGCCATTAGAATTTTGGGGGTGGGCCAAGTCAATTATGGTAGTGGGCCAGGCCAGGTCGGTTTTGAATGTGGGTCAACCGAATTTTCGAATCGGGCCAAGTCAATTCTTTTGGATGTCAGTCAAGTCAGTACTGGGAGTGGGCTAGGTCGATCTTGAACTTGGCCCAACTCGCTTTTCCAATGGGGCAAAGTCAATTTTGCATGTGGTTGTTCGCCATGGGATTACGCAGCACGAGCCGCGGGAGGTCCAGTGCCGTAAACATGACGTCATCATGTGGTCACGTGGATTTTGGTACCATCGAATGTTAACGCCGGACGCGTTCGCCGGATTTTCGGCTTCATGGGGAACACAATGTTTTCGCATTAAAATTATAGCCAAGGCAATGCGAAGAAAATTCTGCGTCTCAGACCAAGTACGGAAATCGCAGTCGTGGCCCTGTGGGCATTGCACGTTGCTTGCGCAGCGAGGAGCTCCTTTGTCGTGATATTACGATGATGCAATCACCAACGTATACGTTTGCGATGTAATGAGGAGCCTTAAAATTACGCACATAGTTTCGTATACGAGATAGACAGTCGTGCTTCGTTTAAAGAGTTGTGGGGCTAGTCGGTTCATAGCTTCGAAGGATGTAGCGCCAATAGAGACAGCACGCTAAGGAAGGACAATGACAGGAAGCACCTTGTCCTGTCATTGTTCTTCCTGAGTGTGCTGTCTCTGTTGGCGCTTCATCTTTCGAAAGAGTTGAACATTCGATAACCTTAACAGCGTGGAGACAGCTGAAGAGGGGCAAATTTTTGTTTCAATAGTCATTGCTCTGGATTATTCGAATTATACGATAGTGATGTGCGCGCAGTTTTATGTAAAACTAGACAAAGGGAGCGTGCATGCCATTTGCCGTATACCGCTTGGAGGAAATGTAAGGAAGGAAAGTGGGCGCGTGCAAGTGTCAGACAAACTTCTTACTTTCAAATTTTAAAAATTAGTACAAGAGTTTTCGGCAGCAGGTTAGCGTTAGTGACATCCTTTGACTTTGTGTGCTTAGGTTTTTTTTTTCCTTTTTTTTTATCCTTCTTTCTTTCTCACCTATTGCATCCCCTTTCCCTTCCCCCAGAACAGGGTAGCCAACCGGAGATAATCTCTGGTTAACCTCCCTGTCTTTCCTTTGCCTTTCTCTCTCTCTCTCTTTGACTAGCCGTTTCAATTACACGATTGAAAACATAGTCCTGAAAAAGTTATGCCGCTTCTTCGCCTGTTTTCTATTTTAAAATATATATAAAAAAAGAAAACACTTAAAGGACGCGGGACAAATCTATTGGCCTAGAGTGCGGGAATGTAAATCTACCATAGAAATAAAACAGCACAGGCGTACTATGTGATGGCGCAGGCTTTGTTGGGTGCTTCCTACGGAAAAAAAAGAAAAAATGAAACGCACTTCATTTTTAGGATCACAAACTATGGCGTCAGTACCCCTTTGTGCTGGCATTGTTGCAGTACAGGGGTCTTGATTACATTCGACAAGGATCATTAAATATCCACAAAGCTTCGTTCTACCCCGGAGGGCCAACAAAACGGAGACTTCGAAGTTCATCGTAGAGACTTTCCGACTTGCTCTCAAGTGTGAAGCAGTAAATGATGAAGAAAACAATTTATAGCTTTATTCGCAGCTTGAGTTGTCGAGTGGTTTGTTTTGGGGGAGAGAAAGAGACCCTGGCAATCAAACTCTGTGTGCAGCACGCGTAGGGAACTGCTTCGCATGGCCGGGAAATGAAAGTGCGCAAGCACGCATGAGCACACGCACACACAAACAATGACACACGCGCCCAACGCGCATGAACAAATGCCGTGTAGTACATTATTCGCGGGACATTGCTGTTGACGGTATTGTTCGGGACAAAGGGCAAAAGCGCCTTGTCGAGGGCAGCGCGTATGCGACAGGCGCTCATAAAAAAAAGATGAAAAAAAAGAAAAAAAAAGAAGGGGCGGATAAGCAGGAAAAGAGAGAAAATTGTGCTCACAATATCATAAGCGCTCATGTGGAAGTAAATGGCGGGAGTTTTATTACGGGTCTAAGAGTCTTCGAAGCGATAAGCTTTTGCAATGCATGCGGTGTCTACATATTACGGTATTGGCTTCCGAACTTGTCTCTGTGTGGCCCTCTTACGCAGTATCTTACAATGGTGAAAGCGCGCAATCCTCGGCAAACACGCGTCTTTCCCTGACATGCCCTATCGTTGGATGCAAACGCCAGACTGCTCACGGGGGTTACAGCAGCAGTAAATCAGACACGTTTGGTCACTTATTCATTGCTGACCGTACAAACTCGCCCTCTTCCCTTGGAAACCCGTTCCCGTAGCGCGCTGATCTCGAGCCTCTCTGCTCCCGGAGGAACGAGGCTTCCGTGGAGGCGGATCGAGAGAAGCAGGGAGCCTCTCTCAATTCGCCGTCTCACGCGCCGTCGCAGGCTCGCAGGGCGATCAGTGAGAGCTTCGCTGTTTTTCTCTCGTCTCGCTTTCTGACGTCGCGCCGCCGCCAGGTGGCGGCAGCCTGCGGAGGTGGTAGGTGGCGCCGCCATCGAAACAAGCGGCCGCGACCGAAACACGAGCCGAGAGCTGCGGCGGGGGGTGACGGGGGGGAAGGCTCTCGCGTCGAGGTGTTCTGCAGGCGCGGATGATCGGCAGGGCATAACGGCACCAGGCCGGCAGCGAGAGTGGCCGGCGCGCTCGCTGCCTACACACGCACGGGGCGCGGACGCGGTGAGCGCACACTCCAGGGCGGCGCTGTTTCGAAGCGCGCATCAAGCAGTTAAACACTCGGTGCTGTGCAAGCCGCCTGTCAGCGGAACTGCAGCGCGTGCCCTACCTCGACCATCATGGAGCGACTCATCGAGAATCGCGAGGAGGTCACGGAACCGGTGCCCACGTGCGTCTTGGGTGAGTGACGGGCGACTTGGGACGTAGCTCTAGCGATGTCTGTAACGGAAACACGCGTGTACGCAGGCAAGGACGTGAAGAGGCGCGTTTGTCAAGACAAGTTAACCTTTTTTTTTATTGATATGATATAAGGAGATGTTGGCGCACAATTTAAGGCGCCGGCTACTCCTCATCTCTTGAGTGGTTTCGTCATACATCGTACAGGGTTCAAGATTACATATCATATAGTCTTTTTACACAAGGATCAGGACTTATCACGCGACGGTTCCACAGGAAGACTATGACGTAAGGAACACATGGTACATACAAAGTTAACCTTCGTGTATTTGCCCGCGTCCGGTCAGGCTATCCGTTAACGCGGGAATGACGGAAGTTCACTTACTAGCATGCTTTCGAGACTTGTTGCTTTGGACGCCTGGTTCGTAGCACGGTTTCCATATCGGTCGTTACTGCCGTACAGTTTCTCTAATCATTGTTTCCCACATACAGAGTAGCAAACCGGAGACGTGCTTCTGGTTAACCTGCCTGTCTTGGCTCTGTTTTTCTCTCTTTACAGATCAGCAACGCGAATGATGACCAATTTGCGCCCGTTAACCAGAGTTTCAAGTAATGCAGTTTCAATAAACGATATAGGATTTATTTTTTTCATTTTTGTCGACTTGACATACATTGCTTTTCTGTGAAGAGTTATCGTCCATCCGTGTTCTGGTAATGCATGCTGATTTGGTTCTAAATTGGTAAAATCCTGGATGAGTCCTGGGAGGTGCACGACTCATAACGAGCACTACAGCACGAGGGCTGACAGTTTTCTTAGCCATGTGATTTTGCTTTCGCGTCCTAAGAAATAGTGGTTGCGCACAACGTGGCGCGAAAGGTGCTATGCTAGACTGTGTAACTCTTGACGGTTTCTTACCTTAATGTGCGAGCAGAAAATGCAATGGAAGGCGCTACGTACTTTTATGTGCAATCTATTCTTCGTCTTTTTTTTTTTTGTATGTCGTATACGTTTCCCTAATTGCAGTAGCATCCTTCGCCACGAATTTACCTTATTGCATGAATTTTACTGCAGTTCTGTTATTTAGAGATGTGTTAATACTATTTCACTTCCTTTCTTTCTTTCGGTCAAGAGAGCGCTGTTTCGTATGCTATGGACGGGAGAAGGCGCTCGGGAGGTCAAATTGTTTGCGCTTTTATCTCTTGATCCTTTGCCGTACGAATATATCTGGTGGACGTCGTTAACGCGTGTGCTGATCAACATGCATTCCTCTAGCGCTTTCGTCTGCGATAGGTCCATCAGGATTGTAGTCTGAACGCAGCTCCGGCGCACTCCTTGTAAACATTGCAAAAGACCGCATTCGTCTACGGCGCGCGTGGGTGCCTGCGTTAATCTCAGAAACGAACGCGGTATTCGATTTGAAACGACTCTGTCTACGTCGCCAGCGGCACTCTTCACGGGCCGTGCAATTACTCCAGCGTCGTCGACAACGCCGTCTGCACGAAACTTGACAGCCAAAGGCTCATGTACGAAAAGTCTTTGGGGCACGATTCGCTTGATGTAGTGACATAAAGTGAAACAGCTCACTTTGCAGGCTTTCGTTGGGAGTAATTGATTTCAATTTCACACTTAACGCCATAAAGTGCTCTTGTAGATCATTACACTCCCTGTACGCCCGCAAAATATTGATTTGGTTTGTCATGTACACACGTTCGTAGTTTCTCCCATTACTTCTCTGTGTAGCAGTTTCATGCGCTCTATAATGTTTTTTAAAGTGTCGTTTCACACGCGATTATTTTAAAAGGCTGCTAGAGACGGGCTCATCAGCAAGAAAGCTGCGTATATATAGTTCAAGAACGAATTGTTACGAATAAGTCGATGGTAAATTTTCCCCTCCGTGAAGTTGCCCGAACCGACGTGAACCTCATAGAATTTTACAATTCAAATCGTCGGCTCTCCACCTTTATTGTCATTCTTCTTAGCGAGTGTTAGTTTCATCTTAAGAAACCTTAAGCTCCATATGACGCCATCTCAACTATAGCGTAAATGGGGAAACAGCGATTCGCCAAACTCGTTGCTATAGTAACGCACAGTCTGCGAGGTCCGCGTACGTATCTCGAACGTATCAAAGCCGCCGCATTCATCGGCTAACGTCTGAGCGCATCTGGATCCTTCCGAACACGTGTACACGGCTCAGTCCCCATCTATCGGGAAAGCGTGTATGACGAAAACGCGAGGAGTCTCGTATTCCGGTCGAGTGCGTTGGCGTATATGCCCTGTATAGGGCAGTTCCAGGCGGGAACGTGATCTTTGCTCCGACGCGTTGCCGCAACTAGGCGGTCCATCCAATTTTGTGTGCGCAGCGTGGTTATGCAAAGGCAGTTGCGTTATCTCTGTGTTCAAACGAATGGTTCTCGGAAACGAAACGGAGGTCGTTAGAGGGAAGCAGCACGCGATCCAAACGAAGATGAAGAGAGGCACGGAGGAGGCAGACACACAGCGCTGTACTTTCAACGAAATGTTCATTTTATCGGTAGACAGGTTTCCATGCAAATAACCACGAGGAACAGTGGCGATACGGAATGCCAACTCTTCACCACGGGCTCTCGCACGTGCTATTTATTGCTTGTGGCTAATCCTTTTTTTTTACCCCGCTACTTATTCCTGCGGTTCAAGCTTCATGAACCATGTCCTGAATGTTACGTGAATCTTACCGTCGCGAATTTCCATACGCACGCTCTTATACTATAGTCGGCAACAACCTATACATGAATTCAGTAATAGCTGCACCCGCAGGACCACACTGCATCTTCCCTCTGTCTGTGTTTCTCACTGGAGCGAGCGAATCCAATTGGCCTAGCCAGCTACACAATTTCAGAACATTTTAACGCGCGCCGAATTAATAACGACCACAGTATGAACGAAGAATGCCGGCCAACTTGAGATGGATGTCAACCAACTAGCCACTCGATGATTAGTAGTGTCTTATGGCGCCAGGGGTGACAGCGGCCAAAGAGCGCCATCGGCCACACCATGCTGAATACTAGCCATTTGCCCATCTTGATGTACCTAAGAAATTTTTTGCGAGTTAAAAATTAATTTAGTGCTCTAATTTTGCGCCTCGAAACCGCGATCTGATCATGCGGCATGCCGTAGTGCAAGGAGTCGGATTAATTTTGACCCCCTGAGGTTCTTTAGCCTGCAGCTAAATTTGACCACATGCATTGGCGTGTTTTTTTAATTATTTATTTTTTCATTTCGCCTTCGCCGAAAGGCGGTCGCCTCGGTCGGAATCCAACCTGCGACATCGAGTCCAGCAGACTAACACCATGTTCACCGAGCTATATCGCGGCGGGTAACTTTTTCGGGTCGAACACCGGTGCATTAGCCGCAGTATTCTGAGGTGGCCGCCGACTATGGAACACCGTTGCTGCTTCGACATGCGCGAAATTCTACAAATATTTAAGCGCAACTGACAAAAATGTTACAATCGAAAGCAGGATTGTCATTTTTCTTTTAGCTGTTTTCTCGGCATGCCGTCAAAAATTCACCAAATTGTGCCAGCCCAGCTTTCGATAACACACTGTGAGCTGCATGACTGTCTCACTTTTCGAAAGTATATCGGACTGTGCCCCAAGCGATGTTTCTTTTTTTTTCTTTTTTGCGGCCTCCTGTTTTATGAGGTGTTATTTGGCTTCTGCGCCTGCAGCCGTGCCTATATAGCAGCGAATTTCTTCCTGTATTGCGCAGCCCCGCAAATCCGAGCCTCGCCGCGGCAAGGATATTAATAATTCACGAGCTTTATACCGTCCCAAAGTCACACTGTGGCCTTTGGGAGAAGCCGGAAGAAAAGACTGCGGATCAAAGGTTTCGCCATTTGGAAACATTGAACTTGCACCTAAATGTGGGTACGTGGATGGGAAACGAACCCACGGCTTTGCGCTTGCGACATCGGAAGTCAATAACCCCCCCGAGAGCCTCATAGAACAGTATCGCTCGGTATACTGAAGCTGTTGATTTTCGAGCAGAGACCTGAAGTCATTTTGTTAAGGAACCTGATTTAACATCATCGGCCGTGCCGAAGCTTCGAAACTTCGCAGCTACATCATGTTCAGTCACGTGATCAGCACACCTGCTTACCGATTCACATCAAAGCCATCAAAGCCCAGCTCGCTGTTCGGCGGCATCGCGAAGTTAATCATCGCCCTGTTTAGGTATTCAGGAAGTGTAGCGAAGGTGATCCCGCGGAAATATTCGCAAAAGAAACTGATGCTCTCGTACTTCAGGTAGGTGTTAAAACACCGTAGAGCGATAGACAAGCAGAAAAAGAAATGATAAGAAGATCAAATGGACCTTTTAAGGAGACTGACTTCGTAAAAAAAAAGAAGAAACGAAAAAAAAAGAAACTAATGAAAAGCAGAGAGTCGCACATTGGTGCGGTGTGCCCATATCGTAAATCCTGCCTCTAGTGCGTCGCCGACCAATTGAAACCGTTCAAAAGGGGGCACTGATACGGCCGTACAAGAGCGCGGAGAAATGCCGCTTGTGCGGCACAAAGCGTTAAGCCAATGTGCTTGCGATAGGATTCAGTTTTTGGGGAGGGCGCTTTAAGACTCTTTCTCCTGCAGTCCTTTTCTCCTTTTCCTTCGTCAGATGTACAGAATGGGATAGCAGACCACGCTTCTTCACAGACGAAAAGAAAATAGAGAAAGGTCTCTGGCGCAGCGACTTCGTTTCGGGATGGCGGGACAAAGAAAAATAAAGCCTCTCGCGCGCGACTCCGGAGAAAGGCGTTCGGCGGGAAGGAAGCCCGGCTGTATTGAAGGACGCGGAGGCACCGCTGATAGCCTCTGATTGCAGCTGCAGGCGCAGCGGACGTGGCGCCCTATTGAAGGAAGCCGACGCGAAGTCCTCAGCCTCCGATGCATTGGCTCCGTGTCCGAAAGTAGGGAACGGTAGACGAGCAACTCGCTTGCGGAGTCACGGCCAGGAGTTACGAGCGCAAAGAAATGGCGTCGGCGTTTCGAGGCGCATGCCCGCGCCCGTAGAAGAAACGTTGCTTGATTGTATACGATCGGGTCGGCTGTGCCACCTATAGGCCCGGTGGGAGAGCCGGGCGACGTTCCAGACGATCGTCTACAAGCGAATGATTTCGCGCAGTTCCTGAATTTAAAAGACGTGTCTGCGGCCGAAAGAGAGAGAGAGAGAGAAAACAAGGGTAGGAAAGGCAGGGAGGTCAACCAGAACAGCATCCGGTTTGCTATCCTACACTGTGGGGTGGGGAAAGGGGAATAGAAAGAAGAAGAAAGGGAGATAGTAAGCACAGAGTACATGTGGGAGGGACGAAAAAGCTGCCAAACAAATGCAGGGGGAACAATGCACTACACGCGTTTGTGTATGGGAACGCTGAGTAGTTTAGCACAAACGGCAGGAACATAGGCGTGAGGAAGCTAGCGGCACAGAATGGAAAATAGGAACGACACGTCATGCGAAATGTTGCACGAGCAATGATGGCTATTGGGATAACCAGTGGTGTTTGCAGCGGTAAACATGTCATTCAGCACACAAAAAACTATGACAAGATGTGAAGTTCCTGAAGTTATCGCTAGGCAAGATTCCCGTATACTCACAGAGAAAGGTGCCTGAGAAACGTTTTGCCGTACAATAATACACGCTGTCTTAATGTACCCAGCTGCCGAAAAACGATTGAGAAAAAGCAATATTCTCAATTCTTTTAATACGTAACTTGTTTTCCTTCGAAAAGTTTGAGTTTGGGAGAAAAAGAAAACATGCTCTCGGCAACTAATTTCTGAGGTCTCTCAGTCCTCCATTTTTTCTTTCTGGGTGCCATCTATTATTTACTGCGGTAGAGTGGCCGCAGCCTATATAATATAGAGGTTCTCATTTTTTGTTTACTTTTTTTTCTCTTTGTATCTCCGAAGATTAAAATACCTCTACCTCTCTCTAGTTAAGTGTGGAAGCACTTTCGCTGTAAACAGTCTATGGACAATGTCGGCAGCAATGAGTAAGAAAAAGGAAGTTCCTGTTCCTTGCGATCAGCGCCAAAGCAAAGACAAGACAACGAAGTTCACCCTCTTAATTTGAAGCAGCTGACATCGATCTTCGCTTGATGCCCGGTTTTATTTTGGTATGTTCGTCTTTTATTTGTCGATTCTCTTTCACTTTGGTTTTGCGCGTTGCCGCTGTCAATTTGCGCCGTCCTGCTCACGGTTCCTTTAAGAGATATTAATAAGTACAATATTCGCCTGAAGGAAAAAGCGTGAAAGATTGAAGAAGAGCCGTTGGCAGAAACTTTCCTTGCATAGTACGTGCCCTCAAGGGTAGTTCATTCAGTACCCGCCGATAAATTTTACTTTTTGGGTGCGCAACTAAACTAAGCCTAAAAGAAAGAAAGAAAGAAAGAAAGAAAGAAAGAAAGAAAGAAAGAAAGAAAGAAAGAAAGAAAGAAAGAAAGAAAGAAAGAAAGAAAGAAAGAAAGAAAGAAAGAAAGAAAGAAAGAAAGAAAGAAAGCTGTCAGCTGGCATCAGTCTTGCGATGCGGACGATGAATATAATCGGAGAAGTAATAAAGGTATCGCGTTTTCTGAGTATTTCTGGCATGCGGCATCACGTCTCACGGTGAGAGTAAGTTTTTTTTTTAATACGTATTTGTTAGAAGAATCACCTTCTTGTTACTTCTTGTATAGCGGCTGGCGTTCATTGTTGTTTCATACTTCCTTTCCCTCTCAAACATTTATTCCTTTAGGCGAACTTGTAATTAAGCCGTTAGTGAAAGCGAGTAACTGGTGGACTACTTCCAATCATCAGTTAACCCTTTCTGCTTTGCTTTAGCCCGACACCGTTTAATCCCTACCTAACTAGCGCCTATCGTCGAATGCTATGCGAGATGTTCCAGCTAACTGTAGCCAAGATTTAAAAGTATGAAGCACTCTAGGTGGACGCGACGCAATACATGTTGTTGGCTATTGTAAAGAGAAAGTCAGACTATTTTATTGTATTCTGCTCAACTACATAATTATTCAAGTATAAATAGCCAACTTTGCAAGTATTAACTTTAGGGAGAAACTTCGATCTTATGCAGCAGCTCGTAACTTACTGCTTATTACGTAATAACTTTTCCTGCGTCCTGAGCAAAGGCAACGAAACATAAAAAGAAAGCACGTGACATGCCCGCTTGCATGCCGCGATCACTGTGCTCTCAACCTTGCCACGCATGAACGAACAAATAAAAAATAATTTTTTAAATTAATTTCAACATCAAGCTAAATACATCAGAGAAAGTGATAAGAACGTGCTCATAGTACAGGAAGAGCCGTCTGTAGTGAGTCGTACAGCCCATAATGATCAAATCGAAACTTGACCTAGTTAACAGCCGCACCTTGAATGTGCTCGTTAGCGCTGGTCAGAATGGAAGCCCATAATCAGAAGTCTTCGACGGGGACTACAACTTAGGCGTAATACCATGGCGCGCAGGGTCGCAAGACTATTTCGAATAGGTTAGCGTTTTGGCCTGTTCTCACTGGTTCGCAATTTCAATGCGCATATTACAGCATCAAATCCACAGCGACAGGTTAAATGTTAAGCTTCGTCCAATGAAAAACAAGGCTACAGCGATTAATAGCTATACTCCGTTCCCTGCATAGCAGTCAACGCTGTGGAGGCAAGAGAGACTTCTTGCAGTGGCTTCGTTCGCACTTGGAAATAGTTCGACGTTGTTTGACCGCAACTGTGCGCAAATGACTTTTATATAGGCTCAGTAGTATGGTATGGTATGAAGGACTTTATTTAGGTCCTGAGGGATCAGTCTGGGACTGATGCGGGCCGCTCCCACGTCGGTACAGTAGTGAATGAAGCAATTTTTAAACCTTAGAAACAAACACACAGTGGTATACGGCTGCTGATGCGTTGTTCTAGAACATTTTTATTTTTGTTGTTCTTCTCGGGTTTTGCGAGCGAACGCTGTTGGCACACAGCGAAGCATAGACGGCACGCGTGGAGTGTTAACTTTTCTCGACCGAACTTCTCGCGTAGCTTCCACAGCGTTGACTGCGATGTATGGAACGGAGTATAGGAGCCTTAGAGTATGCTTAGGCGTTTCTCGAGAAACCTCAAGTTCCTTAGTAATTGGAGAGGCACGTCATCCTCCATTTCCTGTTACGAGGACGGTTGAAACATGCTGGCGCTATACTCTCGCGTTTGAGTGCAGCACAAAAGGCACCCGCTAGCAGGTGCACTTATTGAGGGAGACAGGGACAACATCAATTCCGTGATTCAGGCGCACAAAAATCTACTACCACATCACGAATCTTGCTTCTCAGATATCTCCTACGTACCCTCCATGGCGACTCGTCTTTCCAAAAATTCAACTTCCGGTTGAAGGCATTATTCGCAAAGGAGATACGTTTGTGCTAGCAGCACAACAACTAGCGTTATACCTGATATACTTCCGATACTCTGGCGAAATTCAAGCGCATACAGATGGTTCTTGCGAAACAAATTCTTCTACAGTTACCTTTGTCATTCCAAAATGGAAACAAATACAGACGTTTAAACTATGTCACATGACCTCATCAAGAACAGCAGAGCTTTTTGCAATATTGTCTTTGTTACGATACACAAATGCAATGCAAAGAGGGGAACACTGGGTCATCCTTTGCAACTCGCAGGCAGCTTTGTCTTCACTTCATAGTAACATCAGCAATACGCAGAACATGGCGTTAGTTTACGAACCACTAAAGAAACTCGAAAAAGCAAATGAAGAAAATCGCACACTAATGTTACAGTGGATACGTGGGCACTGCAATATCCCTGGAGAGAGATAGAGAGAGAAAAGGATGCATAGAAAGGCAGGGAAGTTAAGCAGAGGCAGTTCCGGTTGGCTATCCTGCACAGGGGGAAGGGTGAAGGGGGATAAAAAGAGATAGAGACCGGACGGGGGAGATAAGTGTTGCAGCAGACAAGGAAGCCGCACAAGCGCATTAACGCCACATACGGTCTCCTTCTAACGCAAGGCAAATTGCGGCGCATGTTAAGACAGATCTCAGCCCGTAGTTGCAAAGGGAGATGGTTTGATCAGAACTCGAACTCTTCAGATTTATTTCACATTGACCCATCGCTTCAATTTAAAATATCGTCCACATTAGATACAAACAGAGTCATTGAAATACTCTTTCACCGTCGGCGGCTCGGTACCGCGTACACAAAACACTTTCTACATAAAATTTCAAGAGCTGATAGTCCGAAATGAAATTGTGGCCACTTCGGCTGAGGATATACAGCACGTTCTGGTAGAATGTCCGCGACATGACACACAAAGACAACGCTTAGCACGTGATCTAGTGGAATTAGACCGCAGGCCCTCGATCCTCAGGAAGATGGCCAACATATATACTCATTGCAAACACTAGCGTTACTGGCCCTTAAAATATTTCTAGAAGAGAACAATATTGTCGGAAACAATTCAGGAGTCTGTTTAAATGTGATAAGCGCATTCTATTGTTGTTGTTTTTTACCTGACTTTGGTCAATTCGATGCCTGGTTTTATGTACCTAGATATAAATCTAATCCGTGCCTTCATTTTAGTCTAGTCATGTGACCGGACTTTGTGTTTCCTTTAGTGCACCTATGTGACTGGTCTTTGTGTTGCTGTGTTTCTCAGCTGACTTTCAGTTTGAGTGTAGCATTAGTGTACTTATGTGATTGACATTTGCGTTATTGTGTTTTCATTATTTTTTTACTGTGATATATTCTTTTTTTTAAATCCCTATGTGTAAAGGAGTAGCCGGCACCAATTAAAGGCGAGAAAGTCTCCTTAATATCATAAAATAATAAAAATGCTACGTGTAACTATATATACAGGCCTAAAGAGCTTTTTTTGGGGGGAACTTCTGATAGAAATAAACACAGTCGACACTTATAGTTAAACCTTGGAAACACCACGTTTGCGTTTATTCTTTTGTTTTTGCTCAGCTTGTGGTGTTTTTTTATTTTTGCTGCCATCAATTTCGCGCGCATTATGTTGCCTCGAGTAAAAGTACCGAGCGCGAGTGTTCCAGGCCAGTAAAATGAGAGCAAACGCGCATAATTATCCCGGAGGTTAAGCCTTCGTGCGTCAAATTTAAATTCGTCAAACGCTTGGACAAGTATTACTAGAGTTCTATGTAAAGAGTCGCACACAATATTGTTACTGTCGCGCGGTGCGAAGGATGTCATTAATGTTCATTATCGTTCGCATTTGTTTGCTTTTCGTCGGTAATCTCTCGTACCACCTGCTACGGTGGCACGAAAAGAAAAAGAAAGGAACGAGAGTATTGCATTCAGCCTGCCTTCGGGGTGGATAGATTATGTATCTATATTTTTACATACGCGCCTGTTCTCTCGACGACGACGAAAGCAAATGCCTTTTGTTACGCGGCTTGACGGACTTTTTTCTCTTCCTGCTTTTCGGCACAGAAAGCAGAAGCTATTGATTTTCGTCGCGCAGTGTTTATTTAACTCCTTTTGGCCTGATATGTACGGATGCAAAGTCTATGAGGAATAATGGCGTGCAGCAAATAAGACTAGTATTTTTTTTTGCTTACTCAAATCTATCGCTGATTACAGTATAGAAAGCGTAGGATGAGGTGACCCGTGGCATGGGGCTTTCATAAAGGATTCGAGTCGTTCCTGCATGGGCAGAGAAAGGAGAGCTAAAAAAACGCCGCGACGACAGCCTTGTCTCATAATGAATGTCTGTGAGTGCACTGGACTGCCAACGAAGAGGTTGAAATGGAACGGGCGAGTGAAACGCGGGTTTACGACAACGCACAGCTGGAAACCTAGCTGCAGTAATCCAAATTTTCGTGGTCAAATTTCCCCTCTTGATCACCAGTGTCCTTGAGATGGAGACGAAATCTTGCACTTAACCATCCTTCAAGAAGGTTGCTAAACGGATATTTTTTTTACCAAGTTCTATTCCATGTCGTCTTTTCATCATTTATGTTCTTACGCGCCAGCTAGAGGCGCATGATTTTGGCCGCCATTGAGCGTAGTGCGGCCCTTTGGCGCGCAGCGCAAACCCCTCTGTAATCTTGAGTGCAGCCTCTGAACGGCTTCATTAACGAGTAAACGAAAGAACGCCTTCGAAAGCACCATCAGCGTGGTCAGCGAGAGATTTGATGCAAGAATTCATCTTTGTCTTCTTTGTATTCTCTACTCTGCGTCTAGCGACTTTCGCAAAACGTGCGAGTTAGCCATCTTTGTGGTATGGTTCTCTGTCGTGGAATTAAGTGATTTAAACTCAGTACAGCCCGGCACTTAGGTAAGCCGTGAACAGAGGGATGACCGCAGGGTAGAACACGCGCTGATGAGGAATCTCTAAAGCAATCGATCGGGTGCCGCCGCCGACAGATATTTAGCGCGATCCATTAGGAGCTCAGAATAAACAGGATCTGTTCACTTTGCGCTCGCTCCGGAGAATCCGGTGCCTGACTATTTTTGCGCTTACTTTATGCTTTCCTCGTGGATGCGAGAACGAAGGTTCCTTCTGCGCACCTACTTTACTGCCATGTTTTCGATATCTCCGAAGCTGAAGTTATGTTCGCTCTTTGAATGTGTTCACGTTCTGGCGGTGAGAGCCGGTGTCCTATACACGCGAGGGAGTTACTTGACGTGAGCAAATACAGTGACTCTAATGCATGTTCTTTGACGCGAGCGAGGTAAAAACGGACTGCTGCGCTTCCCTTTTCTCTGACTGTGCGCCAAGGAAGACGCTGGCGTACGAGTAACGTTCATATCTGTCTCATATCCTCGCTTTTCGCATCGTTGCTTCCCCCTTTCACTTCGTGCTTTTTTCCTTTTTTTTAGAACCTTATTCTCCGCCACATCGCACGTCACCGTCCCTCACTGAGTTTCGCGAGCCTTTCTGAATTTAGACATCAACGCCTTTTCACTGTGCAAGCTGTGCAAACAAACTGTTCAAAACTTTTACTGCGCAAACAGGCGCTCGAAGCACGAAGCGGACGTTGCGAAATCGGGTATGTTGCGTGTCGTGCGCAATACACACTCCGGGCGCTGGTGAAGTACATCTTCCTCGTACACTTAGGGGAGGGGGGGGGGGCGTAGCGTAGGGGCAACACGCTCGCGTTCTTGCCACATTTTGTCGCCAACTCGCAGGATTCGGTTCATCCATCTCCATTCTCGACATCGTTTCACGCTATCATATATGTTTTTTTTTTCATTTTATTGGTACTTACTTTGCTTTATTGTAAATTTACTGCTCCAACGTCGGCCTCGGAGGTACGTGCAGTTCGGCACTGCCGGTGTCAACAAATTACGCCCCTACATTGCGGCCCGCGCGAGCGAAAACAGAAACAGGACGGGTCTTCGTCTCTGACTGCAAGGTATTTATCTCGGACTGTTAAACTAGAAATACTGGCGTAGTTCGACGTTGATACTTCTTTTGATTAAGAAAGGTCGAGATGGCACCCTTTTCTGCGTTACAAGCCGTTCGCAGAGCAAACGGAAGTCGCTCCATTTCACCAGTCAGAGGCACACCAATCGATAATGAAGATGTTTAACTGTGTTGCTGGCGTAACACGACCAACAAAATACCAAGTTTTACGCAATGACATCATGACGTCATCATAATGACGCATGCGCCATCAAAGTAAGGAAAAAAAGGAAGAAAAAAATTAATTCGGTGTGTTCGCTAAAGGGGCAGGCTGTAATGTATGATGTCTTCTTTGTTTGTTTGTTTTTTGATGTCAAGAAGTACAACAGCTTTATCGTTCGTAATTTGATCCATTCATTTCAAAGCTAGGCTTTGACAACTATATCTTCAGATAACTCTCGAAGCGCGGCTAAATACAATGGTAGTGATTTGCTTCGATCGGTCAAGGCAAGCGCAGCACGAAAGCTGGCCAATCTAAGCGTTGACCACGAAAAAAAAAAAATAAAACGGTGCGAATTGGCATTCGTGCACGACAAGTGCTGAACCGCGTGGTGATTGCGGTCGAGTGGATCCGTGTCAGGGAAACGGCGCACATTATTTCCTCGCAGAAATTACGTGCAGCATTATGCAGGCTGGAACTGCTTCGCGTCTGATCAGAAGTACGTGGCACTTCGACTACTGCTCCCCGCCGTTGCTGGAACAAATTCCTCGTCGTCCGCGCAGTGGCAGTGCGTGAACGGTCGTAGTCACCGAGATATAATTTGATAGATTTTATCGTGTTCTGTTCTGGTATGCATGGACTGCTGTGGGGAGATTGGAGTGAAGAGCATCTCGGGCGCACCATTTCTCTATATCGTGCTGCAAAAAGTAAAGGAATAAGTGATAATGCTAAGATAAAAAAATATTTGAATGAAACAAATAAAGATGAAAACACCGCAAGGAGAGTTAACTGACGTCTACTGGTGCCACTGCTCGAACAATATATTCAGGTTCTTGTGCTGCGAGTGAACCTGGGGTTTGGTCTGCCACAAGGCATTCTGGCTTGCCGTTAGAATTTGCGAAACAAGAGCGCGAACGTCAGATGCAGATTTCCTGATAACGGCTTGCACATTCTTTTCTAGAAACCGTAACCCGAGCGTAACTTTTGCTCTTTTCTTAAGCATGATTGATTAATTAATGTGTAGTTAACGACTATCACAATCGCTCAATTACGCTCCGTTGATGTCAGGAACATTTCAAAGCATGACTTTGACCCTTGGTTCATGCACGCCAGAGGAGCTGCTGCGAGTTCTGAGTCTCTCGCTCTGTGCTCACTGTTCCCGATCAATGTTCAATGTTCCCGAGGAAATGTCGACAACCGGAATATTTTCTAGACAAAAACGGCAAACAGTTAATTACACAGTGTCAGTACCTGCAAGGGGGGCCTTTACCATTTCCTCTAAAAATATTCGCATTATTTTCTTTTTATTTGGAAGTTTGATTATACTAGCGTAAACCATGTGATTAAAGTTTACCACTGCGAGATTAACCTGCATACCTTATGAGGCACGAGGGAGATCGCCTTCGTATTACACTGCACGGAACAGTCGAGAAGGAGCGTAGTCGCGTTATGTGCCCTAGGCAAGGATGGAGGGCACCGCAGGCGTGACTGTGCCGCTTAATCGACAGTCACACTGATTCCTCTCTCCAACCTTCTCTAATATTACCTTTTCCTATGGTCGACAGAGGGTGGGCAAAGAATACCACGCGAAAGTAATGACCGGGTTTAGCAATGCCCCAATTTTGTTTGGCGCATGATTCTAGGCCATTTGACCATTATTAGTGTACTATATACTAGAAGATCTATAATGAAAGATCCGTGTTCCCCGGTCCATGTTCCATGCTCGACACTCGCTTAACAGGTACAGATGTGTTTTGGTAAAGCATGGCTTAATTATAAGCAGCACACTCGAAAGAAAAGGCAGACATAGCAAACGAAATGATGACTTCCCTGAAACTGCAAATGATTTGAAATGACTTTTGCGCGAAAGCTTTTCACATATAACATGTGGCAATTTAAAGGATTTTCTTAAAGATTAATAAAAACGGTATGAACTAGGCCTAACAGCTACTTATTCAATGAATGTAACAATCGATGTTAAGTCAAAATGACAAACACTGATTGTAATAATCGGTTGTCTCCCATCATTAGGTGTTCGTTTTTCCTTTTTACTCAGAAACATGATTATGGGCTCTGAATAGAATAATATTTTTTTATTGCACGAAAGCTTTCAAACCGTTTGCCAGGTCTCCTCGCTGACGTGATTGAGCGTCCTGTTCCTGCTTTTTGTTGTTTTTATAGTGTCGCTTACTTTTTCTCTAAGTTATTGCGCACCGCCAAAAAAAAAGATGTTGTTTTTGTCGGTGGTTCCAGAAGACTGATGCATCAGTCACTCGTGTCTCAGCACCGTGAAAATCTGGAAGTTTTTACCTCGTTTATCAGCGAGCGGATTTTTGAACTTCCCTGTCTTTCTTCTGAACACGAAAACATTCGTCTTGTACAATCATACTCCTTATAAAGTTGCCCGATATATTCTTCGTCTGATGTGGCCAGGAAGCTTTGTATCTATCGCTTTCAGATGCGCTCGCTACCATTAAGGGCATGTGTATTCTGCTATACATATTGGTAGGGATGTGTTTGTACGTTTCGTCTTATCTTTTCTATCTTGTCAGCCCTTGAATTTTTGGTTTAAAACAGCTAAGGAGCACCCACAGTTTCTGGTTTCTGTCTGCCGTCTTCCAAGTTTTCACACACAAAAAAACTTAATATGGATCGATGTTGTCGTATCATTTCATTGTGTGCCGACACAGTGTGCAGACAGCCGCACTTAATATATTATCGTGTCTTTCGGAGTCATCGTTTTCTCCTCTAGCTCCGCATCACAAAAAAGAAGCTTGCGACATCGACGAAACGTTCTTGGTTTAGAGCAAAACCGGAGAAAAGGTTGAAACATGGCTGAAACATTGGCTCCAGCTTTCGATCGCCCTCGAGGCAAAATTCAATTACGAACGCGCCTTCTCGAACAAATGTATTTTCAAATGCAAACAATAAAAGTGTTTCTGACCTAATATTCGCTGTTTGCCTAGGTTAGTACGCTTGTGGAGATGTAATATTTGCGATGTAGTCTTTCCACAACTTTGTTTAAGAAAAAATAAAAGGCTTGGGTCGCTTCTTTTATAGGACGGCTTGCATATGAAAGCTTGTACGCTATTATCGATTTTCACTTTGGAACTCTCTGTCCCATGGAACATCGACAAAGAAGAAGAAAAAGTGGTGCTTACATGTATTCTAGCTTTCCGAGCGCTTCCACAGATAAACTAGCTGCAAACATTTATTGAGGCGGTCAATGTTTTTTTTTTCTTTCTATTTGTGTCCGATCTAAACCCGGAGAACGTTTGCTATTCTAGAAGAAGATGAAGAAGAAACTTTAATAAAGAGTAGTCCGGCAGTTCTTGCTGTGAAGCACAGCGCCTGTGTTTGAGATTGCGCATCACTGACAATATTTCTCGAATATACATCGTTTCACATGTTAGACGTATTCAATATCGCTGTGTCGATCACGTTATCGCTCTCCTGATTAGTGGCTCTTCTATGTAATGTAGAAACAGTGTCGTTGCGCTACGGTGAGCCTCACTTTGTATTACTTCGCCGTCGAAAGATGCAATGCGCTCAAAAAGACTCCCTTAATGTTGTGACACGCATTACGAGGATCATTAGTAAGGACATTTTTGTCTCTCTATCTGTCTCTCTAAGAAGGAATTTCATTACACTCGACTCTGTATCCTGACGCAGTAAATGTGTAATTCCATTTTTTGCTCTTTCTTCTGTTTTATATTTGCTTTTATGAACATCGTGCTTGCAGACATATACCTACTTTCCCATGCGGGAACGTATAGGAACCAAGCGCCCTCTACGGCGAATTGTATGATGCTGCTTGGGATGAAAAAAAAAAACGTGTGATCGATTTAGGCGCTGTCTCCTTAATATTCGACAATACTTCCAAAAAAGATTAACAAACAAGAACAAAGGAAAACGCTGCGACATAAAGAAATGCCAATACGCCATACGAGAGTACACCGCTTTTTTTTTTTCAATCGAAGGGAAATGTTTCGTGAAAAGAGCTTCGCGCGGTTTGACGGTGCCGCTAAAATCCTTGTAACGTTCAAAACGTGGAAATGGGGGTGAAATCTGAAATATATCTAATACGACTCGTACAGAGCGTACGCACACAGAAAAAAAGAAAATGAAAGGAAGAAGAACGAGGAAGAAAAAGCTAAATTTTGCATTATAGCCCCAAGACCTGTCGACAAAAAGACGTCGCGGTACGCGGCGAAACCACAGCACCGCCAGGGAGACTTGTCTGCTGTGAAAATCAAACTAAATGGCGCTGAACAAAGAGAAACTTCAAGCTCACCTTGCACGCACCGATGAGGAAAAAAGGAAAAGTTGGAGCCAGCGGAAGACAGGAAAAGTAATGTCAGGGAAATCCTCCGCGCGCGTTGACGTATATGCGGCGTACGTCAATTGTGGATGCCCGATGTCGTGCGACTCAAAAATGATTGGTGAACCGGAAGGAAGAACGAGATGACACGACAGGCAAAAGGGGAGGCGCGCGGAATCGTCTGGCACTTTCAAAAGCAAATAAAAGAAAGCGAGATTTTTTTTAAAAGGAAGGAACCTCCTTGTTGGTAAAAGAAAAAAAAACTAGTTATAGCTCCAAAATATGTGAGTTATGAAGGCGGAACGCTCGTGCACAAGGTCGCCTGCTGGTAGCGCGTACTATCCACCCTCTAGGAAAGTTGCCAAACAGTCAGCGGTGGGGATAAGACATCACAGGGACCTCGCGATGCGGCTTGCACAAGCCAGTGCGAACCGCCACGTAGGTGCCGTTCCACTTTGGGACGTAAAAATTTTGCAGACTGAACTTCGACAGAGAGAGAGATTTAATAAAATAGAGGCAAACCGCTGGGTCCTTCGACGGGCCCTGGGCATGGGTGGAGTCCTGAGTGCAGGACCCCCAACAAAACGAGAAACTCGTAAACCTCATGAACAGGCATAGAAAGCATTGCAAGGAAGGATTTAAAGCAACAACAACAAAAAAGTGATGTTTTCGAAACAACAACACCACGACGACGACGACAAAGGGTGTGGCTTGAGCGAACGAAAGGATGAGAATTCTCGGGGTCAGCAGAAGGGGCTGTCGGCGAACGCGTTCCTCGTCCCCCTATGCAGCTAAGAATATTTTGCCAGTTCCGCACTCCCGACGTGGGAACGTGTTCCGTCGATCAGGCTGTCGACGCGGCGCGTCCCAGATATTGCGAAGAGTGCCGGTGCCTCAGCCGTTTTCTATGGCGAAGCTTCTCCGTGTGGGAACCGCGGCGCTATTGTTTTCGTGCTCCTCCGTCTTTCCACGTCGACATGCGCGCGACGCAGCGACAGCTTGGAGCCAAGCAAAAGCATCCCGTGTTTGTGCGTAGGGAGGAAGCAGCATTTGTTCACGGCGCGTACATTGCTTGTGTTTGATTCTCTTGAACTTTACTTTTTGTTGAGGTTTTCTCTTTTCCGCTCGCTAAAATTTGAATGTTCTTATCGTTTGCGCCAACGAAATGGCAAGTAAAAACCGCGCTTTGTGTGCGTTGATCGGTGTCGCGGAATCCTCCTGAAGGCATCATCTGTCCAGTATTTTCCGCAGTAGATAACCTGTGCACTTCATCAGATTTGAAACTGGACACTGAGTTAACAAAGCTTTCTGGTCACGAGAAGTACAGGTTCTTCGAAGACTGCCTTCATATGTTCGCTGTCGCTATTCGGTGATGCAGTTTCGCACGAAACTACTCTAGCGTGAGAACTGCATCGTGAGTACGGGCCTTTATTTGGAAGATCGCCATTGTTACTTATCAATCAATCAATCAATCAATCAATCAATCAATCAATCAATCAATCAATCAATCAATCAATCAATCAATCAATCAATCAATCAATCAATCAATCAATCAATCAATCAATCAATCAATCAATCAATCAATCAATCAATCAATCAATCAATCAATCAATCAATCAATCAATCCTTAATATACTTTAACTTTCACTAGTACATGTACAAGTAGAAGGGCCTGTAAGGTCTACCTTGCTGAACCACTGCTTCTCAAGTTACAATAAAATCTGGGCACGTCAGACTTAAAGACAGAGTCGTAGGCTCCCACACTCCCAAGACTATGCAAACTCACGCTAAAATTTATGGAGCAGTTGGTCAATGCCACAATAGTATGAGACAAAATTCACCCGAACGAGGAGAACACGAACGACTAAGTGGTTCTTACATTGCTCGCATGCATAATTTTTTCTCGTCTACGTACACCCTCGACTGAACGCGAAAGCACTAAAAAAATGCCCAATAAGAGGAGTGCATGAATCACTAACCCGATTATAATGCCGGCGTTTCTTTTCCTACGGCGCTCTAAAAACGGGCTCCAGTATTTGGCCTTCGAATACACAGATACCACCATGAAATGGTGCCGCAAATATAGGCCAGAAGCAAGAAGAAACGTCTGTACAGAAAGAAGCGAGAGAGGTGAATCTTGATGAGGTTAATAAGTGGCAGCAGAAACAAGCCTTTTCGTCTTGCCTCTATTTGCTCTTGTTCCCACTTATTGAATTGGGCACTTCCGCCAAAGTTCCTGTTTACCAGACTATCTCGGTTGCGCGTCTGACTTTTCGGTAAAAGAATATCATAAACAACACAGGATACCGGGTATAGCTAAATGTGGCTGCAGAAATTGGGGTAGAAGGCAGGCCACCCCAAGAAGCAGCAGCTTTAGGTCATGGTAAGACTATACACACTTCGGATGCGGCTTAACTAAGGCTTGTTCAGTATTTAGTATAAACCCTCGGTAATAGTTTAGTAACGGTTAGTAAGTGTAGAAAACTGTTATATATGATTCGCCTTCGGGCAGCCTTGTTTCCTCTTGAGAAAGTACAAAAAAAACTTCGCCTCACATTAAACGGGAAAGAATTGAGCTTTGTTTCGGCTTTCTAGCTGTGCTACACAAAAACAGCTGACATTGCCAGTCCACGTTCCTCTTCTTTTAGGATCGACTTCACTGAGCCCAGCCTTCTTAGCAGCAAATTTCCTTGCATTGTTCTTGAAACTAACCTTTGCTATGTCCTAGAGTGGTAATTGTGAAACAGCATAGGTTTCTTTTGCAGCCTATTTATAACATAGACGGGGTAGAAAAATAAAAGAAAAATTAAGAAGTGCCTCCAGCTCATTAGAGGAGTAACTATTTGACTTTTCGGCCGCGTGATTTAGAAATGCGAATATCAAATATAAAAGCGATATGAAAAGCAGCGCCATACGAAAGTATTTAGCGTTTGCTCAGAGAACTTAGCTTGCAAAACGTTCATCTAGGTAAACGAGAGGCTTTCCTATCCAACGATAGGGAAGCCGTCATACTTACGCCCTAGCAGGATTTATAGACGTTTTTTGACTTTTTACTCTTTAGATGGGCGTTATTATTGTTATTAAAAATGTAAAAAAACAGGAAGAACTTAGAGGTTCGGCTATTACGAATTGCCAAGTACAATGATTAGAAAAGGAGGATGAAGAAAAACATAAAGGGAAAAAATTCGACTTCATTATCTGTTTCCTTATTCGTATTTTACGCATTACTTGAGGCCGGTTCAATTCAAGCATTCCGTCTGAACTAGCAAACGGTGCACATAGCAGGGCTAGCATCTTCAGCCTCCATTAACCTCTCTTTCTCCGAGCACCCAAATACCCAGCAGTTCGACAGTGTGATACACGTCGGTGCATTTCAGTCGATGAGAAACTGCGACAGGCTTTTCGATACGGCTATCACAGGCCACAGAACTCTACCTGCACATCGCTAACCGGCGTTCGCCGTAATTTCGCGACGTGAATTCAGTCCGCCGGTCGTGAAACGCATCGTAATCGACATCATACGCAACCTCTTCGCCTCGCGGTTAATGGAACCGTGCACTTTCTTGGCGGGATCATTTAATCTCACGCAATGCGTTACCTTACTGCGACCTCCAACTCCGGAAGAGTGCGGTCTGGCTGCCCCGACAGAGATGAATGACCGGATGAACCCCCCTCCCCCCCGATCGGCGGAGTTCGGTTTAGTATAGTCTAAGCGCCTACGTTCATTGTCTTCCAGGCTTTCTAATGGCGCACATCCGGTAGATGGGCAAATAATTTATCGGAAGGCCCTGGTTTCGGCGTCATTTTCTATAACGGAGCTTTCTTTTGTGCTAATATAACGTCATCGCGTTAGGCGTGAGTTCGAGTGGGGTGGGGTTGCAAAGGGCGTTAATCCGGAAGTGTCAGCCTGATTACTTATATTTTAATTTGGCTTCAAGCGTCTGCGTTAGAAGCTTTAAAACATCCGTGACATCATTTTGTTCGAAAATAAGATGACGTTTGACATTTAGGCTTCGCGGTTCAACGTAGGTCTCGATATGAAGAGGCTAGTCACAGAGGTGGTGTTTGTGTTTTACGGCAAACGTTAGATATCAAGGTGAAGTTTTTAGTTCGCACGTCCATGCTATTGCCATACATGCCTATTTCATCTGGTGCCAAGCTTGAAACAAAAAATGAAGGCATTGGTTGATTCCGCTCTCAGAGGAATTGGTCATGACGTGAAAGTAGAACGCGCATTGTAAGATTCCGTGGCAGTTTTAGTTGTGCATTCACAAATACAAGTTCGTCATGTGGGCAGTCTTTTATTAATTACAGATTCGCTCGAAGGGCGACGCAATGACAGCGATAGCAAACGCGTGAGGTCTGCGCTCCTGCAGAGCGTAAACAGCACCCCGAAGGCTGCCAGGCATCGTAGGGTGTATATCCGACGGGACGGTGAATGCGTATGTCGCGAAACTGTGTCGTTAAGATTTCCGATTCCACCTGCGTCCTCGCGTGGACAGCTGTTGAAAAGTGTGCCGCCGCGGTGCCACCGAGCTGGCTTGGTTTTTGGGGAGCACTTTATGAAAAAGCGCAAGGAACGCTCTAACACATAGACGTCGATTTCGTTGAACGCAAGACGCCTCCAAACAACGCCACAGTTACTGCCCTTACAAGGTAGCTTTCAAGTGAAGTCTCGTGATTTTTACTTCAACAAATTCGTCATTTTTCACGCAACGAAACGCACCTTTGTTGCTTTTGAATCCACCGGTGCGTTGCAGTCGAAAAACCATTCGGCCACTCCTTAATTAAACATTCAGATTTGACCATTTCAGAGCATTTGTGACCTGTGTCTCTGCACCACTGCAACCTTGACATTTTAAATCTGGCCGTTGTAGCTTAACGGTGAACAATACAAAATAGCGTCTTAATTTCTTTGCAGGAATTTTCCTCTCCGAGTTGAAAAACGCCGAAACCCAACGTCAAGACTCCGCGCGAGCGCGCTAATCTGCATGCTCATTGAAGGCAAGCCTCTAAGAAAAGCCCCTCGACGTTTCGCAGCACGGATCTAACGTATTCCCACATCAAAGACTGCGCCCATGGCGCGTTTGCCTTTCATACTTCGCTTCTCGCCGCGACCTCCTCTTTACGCCCTCGAACGCCGCGAAGAGCAAAGGGAGGCTCGAAAGAATAACATTTGTCCTCCGACAATGGAGAGCGCCGACGCCATTGTGCGAGGACGCTCAAGGCCGTTCACCGGAACGCACCCTTCTTTCGACGGTAAAGACGCCAACCTCCGCTCACAAAGTCGATCTGCTTCGCGTTGTGTACACGTTGGCGATAAAGAGTGGGCAAAGTAAAAAAGCCACATGCCATCGATGGAGACGCATACACCGCTCTACATGAAAAGTTCTGCGCCTAGTCTTGCTATATGTGCCCGCTTTTCTGTCTACCATTCGATCGCCTATCCTTGTTTTTTTCTTGCGGTTATTATTCTCCTTTGAAGTGCGACCCTATATAAAAGAAACTCTCGTTTAGTGTTTATATGGGCCACATTCGCAATACCTTTTGTTCGTAGGCGCTCTTTGTCGTTCGCCGGTTATCTTCGCCAATAGTTCGTCCGTCATCACGATTAGCTAGTATCATTTCTTGCGGACACTTTTTAGCGTAAAAAACATTCTTGTAAATATGAAGCATTTTCAAAGCCAGAAAGCAAGGACAGCTATAACTTGTTTTGTTACTTCCAATGTGGCTTTAATCCTGGGATTAGTGCCGGAATATTGCGAGATCATTAATTGGGCAAACATAAGGATTGCGTTTACAAAGTACATTCGGCGTAGCGGGGCAAGCGTCGTACGTTCCTCGAACGCAGCGCCATTACAGTGTGGAGCGAATTTGCATTTATTACGTTGCGGTGTGCCTTTCTTAAGCAACAAATGTTTATGCGCTTTGGTGTGATCCATATTTCTTTAGAGTAATTCCACGCTACTCGTGGCTTTACAAGCCAAGCGCTGATTCTGCTTGGAGTGTAACAAAAAAATTAGAAGGAGGAAAGGACAGCGCAACGAGACACCGAACACAATATGGTAAACGTAATGCCAAGAGACAAAAAAAAAGGAAGAGTGCCAGGACGGACTAAATACCGAGAATGGTAACTGATATTATACTTGAAATAAAAAGAGCGAGGTGGAACGTAATATGTGGAAGACTTACCATTGGTATATTAGCGTTACATAATGGGTATCTTAACGGAAAGGGCCGAACAGTTAGGCCGCCCAAGTATACACCTAGGCTTTGCTTCCTTTCCGAGGGGCACATTTGCGTAGATACCGCGTAACTGCATCTCCCACGCACAAGGCGGGCCCAGCTCCACTCAGCTGACAATGTGCTGCAGCTCTCATTTCATTTAAATAATTACACAGCGAAGGTAAGGTTCGCTGACTTGCGATTCGCTGATGATATTGCCTTGCTTAGTAACTCAGGAGACCAATTGCAATGCATGCTCACTGACCTGGAGAGGCAAAGCAGAAGGGTGGGTCTGAAAATTATTCTGCAGAAAACTAAAGTAATGTTTAATAGTCTCGGAAAAGAACAGCAGTTTACGATAGGTAGCGAAGCACTGGAAGTGGTAAGGGAATACATCTACTTAGGGCAGGTAGTGACCACGGATCCGGATCATGAGACTGAAATAACCAGAAGAATAAGAATGGGCTGGGGTGCGTTTGGCAGGCATTCTCAAATCATGAATAGCAGGTTGCCACTATCCCTCAAAAGGAAAGTGTATAACAGCTGTGTGTTACCAGTACTCACATATGGGGCAGAAACCTGGAGGCTTACGAAAAGGGTTCTGCTGAAATTGAGGACGACGCAACGAGCTATGGAAAGAAGAATGATGGGTGTAACGTCAAGGGATAAGAAAAGAGCAGATTGGGTGAGGCAACAAACGCGGGTAAACGACATCTTAGTTGAAATCAAGAAAAAGAAATGGGCATGGGCCGGACATGTAATGAGGGGAGAAGATAACCGATGGTCACTAAGGGTTACGGACTGGATTCCAAGGGAAGGGAAGCGTAGCAGGGGGCGGCAAAAAGTTAGGTGGGTGGATGACATTAAGACGGTTGCAGGGACATCATGGCCACAATTAGTACATGACCGGGGTAGTTGGAGAAGTATGGGAGAGGCCTTTGCCCTGCTGTGGGCGTAACTAGGCTGATGATGATGATGATGATGATGATGATGATGATGATGATGATGATGATGATGATGAAGGTAAGGTTCAAACGCAAGTATCACAGCATCTGTAGTTTATCTCGCTCGTAGTAACGGTTCAAACGGAAGACGCCAGCCGCTCCACTTCTTTTGCTCGTGATCTATAAGCTTGTTGTTTAGTCTCGATGCTGCTATTTCAGCGGTAGAAATTCTAGCCTAGGGATATGGCAAAAATAGTGAAGGTTGCACTAACGCTCCTTAATATGTGCGTCGCCAATAAGCGTGCTGATAAGCAAAAAAAAACACGTTGTTTACGTCAAGCCTAGAGTACTGCGTAACCTAAATGTTTCCCCCCAAAACAACTGGATCCAGCCCGTTTATTCTTCTCTCGAGTGGTTCGAGCGTGAGGCACCTTGGTACAGGCAAGAAGTTGGCAAATACTTTTGTTTCTTTCTCTCCTTACCCGACTCATCAGGCGCTCAGCGAAGGAAGTTTAAGCAGCCGAACGAAGGCCCCTGGCTGAGAGTTTCGGAAGTCGCTGTGTCTTGCATGCTTTTGCCGTCCTTGTTTCACTAACGACCATCCGAAAGCCGAGCGGCGTTGTTTAGATAATGTAACCTTGACTTCCTGTGGGAGTGGGGGAAGAAGATGTAGCGAAAAAAAAAAAGCTGGAGAACCCCGCGTTAAATGCGGCGTACTTCCCACTACGTATACAAACTCGTTGTGAAAGTCAAATGGGGCTGACACGAGTGCCTTTCTCGTCACCGCTTTCGTTATTCTTTCTTTTTTTCATGTGCAGCGTTTCTTGGCTCCTTTCTTGTCTTCTCTTATGCCCTTGTTGACAACGGGGTACCTCTTACAAGCGGAGAGGAAACGCCTTGTACTTGCGCCGCGTCCCCACTGTCTCGCTTTACTGTGTGCCTTCAACTTTGATTCCCCACGCAACTCTGTTGGTGAAACAAACTGGCGAAAAACAACGACAACGACGACGACGACGACAACAACTAAAACGACGTCAACGACGACGACAACGACGACAACGACGATGACGACAACGACAACAACAACGACAACAACGATGGCGACAACGACCACAACAACGACAACAACGATGACGACAACGAGAAAAAAAAAAACGTGAAGATACGAGGAGGATTGTAGTCATTATCTGAATGAAGTCGCACACTCTTGTGGTTGGTTGCTACAGATAGCGTCATTCTATTAAATATCGAATTCATAAAATTAAGCACTTAGTGCTTGTCACTGTTGGCCTAGGGCACGGGTACTGACTCATCACCATATCAAGTCACGCAATTGTCAAGACCGCGGCCAGTCACCAATTTTTCGTGAGGCTGGCCCTATGGTCTCAGCATCACCCGCCGTGGTTGCTCAGTGGCTATGGTGTTGGGCTGCTGAGCACGAGGTCGCGGGATCGAATCCCGGCCACGGCGGCCGCATTTCGATGGGGGCGAAATGCGAAAACACCCGTGTGCTTAGATTTAGGTGCACGTTAAAGAACCCCAGGTGGTCAAAATTTCCGGAGTCCTCCACTACGGCGTGCCTCATAATCAGAAAGTGGTTTTGGCACGTAAAACCCCAAATATTATTATGGTCTCAGCATGTCGTTCGTAACATTGTTGTTGGCACTGCTATCCCTAAAATGTTGCTCTGAAAAATTGAGAATATTTAACTCTTTAATTAATTAAAGTTATTGCAAGTATGTCTGCTCCGCGGCTAGGTACTCATGGGGTAATGCAATTCTTGCAAAAATAAAAGCATCGCGAGATATTCTTGACGAGTGCAATAAGATATGCAGAATTTAGGTTTTTGTTATTTATTTAACGCGTACTTTAATCAATAGATGGTGGCTAGCTGACTTTGTGCAGATAATATTTAGAAGGTGTACTTGCTTACGTTTGACCTCGGGCACAATCAAGCTATACTATCGTAGCCTTTATTCTGTGGTCCTTTCCCCAATTAATTGCAGGGGGAAAATAACGACAATTTACAATTAAAAGACAAAAGAAAGAAAGGAAGAAAGAAAGACGCAAGTGACATAAACGGAAAGAGACTGAGCAGAGGGTCATTTAGACACTGTCGCTATGCGGTTCCTGGCGTGCCGCATATTTCAGTACAACCGACATAACTTACTTCTTCCGCCAAAATATGTTCTGGGCGTCCTAAAATAGGAACATACACATCAGACGTGCCGCTTCACTCTGATTTAGTTCAGTTGATATTAGTACGAGCCAGCTGTCGTACAAAAGCACACTGCAGAACCAGAACTGCGTGTCACTGTTTCGGAAGCATGCCTGGTACGGCGTCATAGAGCAGAATTTACGACAGTCTTTACGAGTGGTCGCAGCTGTTGAACTTGCCACATATTTACCGGCTTCTTTATTGGTGCAGTAGGCCCACCCTGTATTTCAGTGTCAGCAAAATTGGCGCTGTGATAGTATTTAGTCGTTTACACAGTGCTCACTGTCTAGAATTTTTTCTTCTGTTTTTCGTTTCGTTTCGTTTCGTTTCTTTCTTTCTTTCTTTCTTTCTTTCTTTCTTTCTTTCTTTCTTTCTTTCTTTCTTTCTTTCTTTCTTTCTTTCTTTCTTTCTTTCTTTCTTTCTTTCTTTCTTTCTTTCTTTCTTTCTTTCTTTGTTGTGTTGTCCCACCAAGTGGCGTTTTACAGACGAAAGGCTTCTTTGACGAGGTAGGAGTAGGTATTTAAGCTTTCATACATCGCGCAGCCCGTATGGTGGATTCCGTATTCTAAAGATTGAAAAATCGTATTTCTTCCGCAGTATAATAAATGGTCTCTGTAATTCTAGTCTGGAGCACGTCTTCCATGAGCAACCTGTCTTTAAAAAAGAAAAAGAGCTGCAAATTTTGTGGCTTCGTCTACTTCAGACTTTTCATTTTCTTCGTTAAGGCTCTGAAACCAACAGAACACGCGAAGTTGAAATTAACAATGACACATCTAAGCTTTAGCAGATACTTCAGTTAATTAAAACAAAATTTTCTCAAAATGTATGATCACGGGGCCATGGTAACAACCGTTCGACAAGCTGAACCCACTTTTGACACGTCCAAGCTTTCTTTATCGTACTAGCGACAAACCTTCCCAGTTGCCCGTATTTGTGTGCTTTCGTTCTTTCGCGTGCACGCTGTGAAAAGTATCCTGTAAAGAATGCTTCTCCAGTATGAGGTGTTTTATTAGGAGAAGCCTTCTTCACACGTTAAACTCGCGCTTTGCGCAGTTGCGCAGTGTTTAAAGTGTGTACCAGCTAATTTTTGCCGAGCTTTAGAAATGCACCATAGAACTCTAGGAGGATGCAACCAAATGAATGCTGTTCACTATTGTATGGGCTAAGTAGCATTTTCTTTTGCGTTTTGCCTTATTGCATATTTGTCAAGGTTAATCAACCAACATCGGTAGTATTAACTTTAGGCCAGAACTGCCAATGAGAAAGTTGTAGAACGTTCTAGGCAGCATATAATTCCGCAGCTTGTAACTTCCTACTTGCCATGTATTTATTTTTTCCGCGTCCTAAGGAAAGCCCGTGAAAGATGAGAGGAAAAAAAAAGAAAGCCCCTTACATACCCACTTGTGTGCCGCGATTGAAGCGCTCTCAAGCGTGCCGTATATGAACGAACAACGCATTCTGCTTTTAAAAAAAAAGCGACAGAAAAGCGACACAGGATATGACTAGGCAATTTACATCAGTGATGCACTTCCCTCGCGGCGTTTCATGATGTCGATAGGCAGATCAGACACCGCACTAAGTTTAATTCGCTGTTCCTTCATACGCGGCACCTTTGAGAGCTCCACAATGACGTCGCGCAAGCCGTCATATCACGTGCCCTTTTTCATACTTCGAACGAGAAGAAAGGGGTTAACTGAGGGGCCCGATTTTTATTTTTATTACTCATATCATGAAGCCAACAAACACTGACACCAATGACAACATAGGGGAAATTACTTGTGTTTAACAAATGAAATAAAGAAACGATAAATAACGGACATGAAAGTGGATAAAAAGAACAACTTGCCGAAGGTGAGGAACGCTCCCACAATCTTCGCATATTTTCATATCCCACAACAATCGCCTTTTTAATATTTTGTGGCTCTCTTTGGGAGGCAGAAAAAATAGTTATGACACAAGTAGGAAGGTATGTAACAAGTAGATGTTTCCTAGAACGTTCTCCAACTTTCACATTGGACGTCTTGACCTAAAGGAAATACTTGCGAAGGTAAGTAATTAGAAAAAGCCATGACTACTTATGGAATTATGTAGAATACAAGAAACAGTGTGACTTGTTCCCTAGAATGGCCAACAACATCTACATGCATCTGGGCGCGTTCTTGTAGAGTGATTCAACATATTTGTAGACCTTGGCTAAAGTTATATTTGACAACTTTTATACCAAGGCATGTTTTGGTGCCTGCCATCAAAATATTAGTTTCCTCAGCGTGTTGAATAAATCTGACGTTTTGTGATATGGTGTAAAACGGAAACGCCACATACCACGAAATGATGCTTGAGAGCACTGAATCACTATGGTGAGGATGATATTTTTGGATGTTAATTATACGAGCAATCAATCGCTGCGCTGAAGATGGAAGATATTGTTCACGGAAACACACGCTATTTCCAGCAACCAGATCACGGCGGTGAAGTTTGAAGTTATTTTGTCTAAACGTCGCACTTTATATCTGCCTGTCCGAAAAAGAAGTCGCAGTTATGCCCGAAAGGTGAAGCATCGATTGCCATAACAAATTATGAGACAGCTATGCGAAGTAAGGATAGTAGATTTATCGGCCGTATAAACTTGTAAACATAGGCATGCTAATAAATTAACGAGCATGGTGTCACGCGCGCACAAGCGAAAATGAACACATATTACTCGATGAGCGCGTAAACTTGCTGTAAAAATCCTGGAATGAGGAAGTGCGGCAGCAGCAGCGAGCGAATTGGCCTTCGCACTGACTCTCGCATCAACGTGAAGTAAGTCGCGAAAACACAGCGCGTGGCGGGCTCTGTCCCCGTCACAGATGGCTTTCAAGATACAGTAGCCCGGAGTAGAATGCCCCCCCCCCCCCCCCCGCCCTCTCTCCTCCTCCCTACCCACGGCGGACCTTGTTCCCATCGCAGAAGGCTTTCAAGATACAGCGGCCCGTGAGGGCGCGTGCGGCCGCCCGGAGTAAAACGGGCCCCTCCACATCCCCCTCCTCCCTCGAGCCTTGCGCGCTACGGAAGACGGCGCGCTTTCTCCCCGCTTTCCTCCTGTTCGTGTATGAGATTGAGCCGCGATCTCCGGCTCACCACAGCACGCTTTTGCTCGCACATACAGCATACGGCGTGCGGCGACAATCTTATCACCCTTGGACTTTATACAGAACGTCACGGCGCCGCCGACTGCAGGGATGTGCTCGGAGTGTCCATATAATTGCTGTAGCAATAAAACAACTTATAGGAATTTCGTAATTATATATTTGAAGCAGACCTATAAGGGATGAAGTGGCTACGCTATCGTAGCGTCATGTCAGTTTTCTTCTTGCAAAGCGAAAAATTAAGAAAAGGTGAAATAAGAATAATGATAAAAACGAAGCCAAGGCAATCTCATCTTCAAGCTGGCACCTGGGCTCGCGGCCATCTTCGAATCGAGACGCCTCGTCAGCAACCGCAGCGCGCCGCGCCTCGTCGGCGTCTGGAGATGCGACCGACGCCGCAACCCAACCGCTGAGATGTTTCTGATTCTCTCTTCACGCTTATGTATAATGGATGAGGACTTCTGGATCGCCCGCAACGCCCCAAGCTGTGCGAGGCGCAGGCAACGTCTAAGGCTTGCTACGCAGTGCCTCTTGCTATACCCAGCCGTACTTCTCTCGCCATGATGACGTGGGTTAGGCCTTTCCGGTGTTTTTTTCTTTTAATTTATTGTTTATTTATTTATTTCCATACATTGCGACGACTGAAACGCATCACCGGTCCAGATGTCTGAATCATAAAAGAAAAAGAGGAACGATAACAAAGCTCCTATATACTGCTATTCAACGCATCGTTTTCCTTGTGTCAAGACTTGGTTTTTGTCTTTCGTACCGCTTCCGCTGTTTCGTGGCTTTCTTTGGAAGATGGACGTGTATACGTACACACGTGACATGCACATGAAACAGGGGAAGAAAAACTGATACACCATCGAGAGCTTGTAAGTCCTTCGTTTTACTTCGCGGTAGTGCGTTTTAGACAAGCTTTGTCGACATAGTACTCTGGGGCGAGGGCAGGGAGGGAGGAGAGGGGGCTACCTCAAAATAGGGCGAGCGCTTGCGCCGCGTCTCGCAATTTTATTTCAAACGTCGCGTGCACTGACGTTGGCATGCAAAGCAGCAACAACTCCGCGGAAAATGTAGTGACGAACCACGCCAGGGGGCACTTTGATCCCGAGCTCGCATATCGAAGCAGTAGGCGTGCGGTGAGTTTCCAGATCGAGATTGCTAGCGTAGACATACACCGTTCGTTCAAGGGCACGCCATGCTGCTATCAGGGTGCATTCCAGGCCCTTTTATGGTCCAACGGAACACGTGTAATGCATATGCGAATATGTCTAGGAGGTCATATAACGGCATTTTTACTTCTGTAGAGATTCTAGGATAAACGTCCACATTTGTAGGAACGCCTACAGAGAGAGAGAGAGAGGAAAGGGGAAAGGCAGGGAGGTTAAACAGAGAAAAAAAATCCGGTTGGCTACCCTACGCTGGGGAGAGAGGGGAGGGGGAGGTAAAGTGGAAACAAAGTATAGATAAGGAAAGGAAAGGAAGGAGCACAGCTGCAGGCTATTATTACGGGCACTGTATCACGTTCGTGGAATAAACTGAAGCATTGCTGCTGCTTTCGCTTTGAGTTGGGTAACTTTATGCGATAGCTATATGAGAGGCACGATGCATTTTGGCGGACTTGAAGGAGACGAACTCGGATGGCTGGAATTAAAAAAAAGGAAAGAAAAGCTGCTTCATATTGACTTCATTATACATATATCGTTCCATTGCTCCTTTCTGTGGCTGCATGGGATAGCTCACAAGAAAAGAAAATCGTAGCCATCATCAGTGCGACACCAACCGTTTTTTTCTGGGTGCTACATGATGGGAGGTAATTCGCCTCTCCGAGCGAAAGGACGTGTTGTCACAAAATGGGTGAACTAGCTTAAATGCATTCTTTCACACTAGAAGACCACTTCAGATTTTTTGTAAGGGGCCCACAAATATGGCCACCGAGCCCTAAAATGCGCGAAACTAATTTTTTGAAGTTCTATCCTTATATGCATCGTTATTATTTAACTTCAGTTATTATTGTTTCCCTTTAAGAAAAAAGAGTATGGCCATAAAGGACTAAGCAGAATATATGGCTCATTCGAAAAGAAGGAACATTCTAAACAGACATTTATCGTTTGGAGGTTTGCATGTGTTCACGGTCGCAATAACCTAAAATAGAACTGTCCGGCGTGATTATTCGCAGTCATACAGCACTCGATTAGCGCGCTTTCGGACTGCCACTTTGTTCTCGTTCCGTATCTTCCAAGCACTGCAGAATATACAAGATGAGCGAATTAAGCGTTATCGGGCTCGTTTTAATACCTCTTTGTCCCACAGCATTTCTAAGCGCAAGAGGATTAATCGCAGATGCTCAAGAGAAGCGCGACGGTAATCTAGCCTGACGGACCGGACTTTGCCGTGTCTGTATCGTTTAGGGAAACACGCCAGGCCTAATGGATCGATTCCGCCGACTGCTATTCCCGCTTGCGCGATGTGCGTCTGTAGTCAATATCCTGTAGCCGAGCCTTTAGTCTAGATTAAACGGAAAGGGTACTAATGACCTCGTGTGGCCTGTCAAGTCGATTAGGGAGCTCTAACACTGCCTCACCGACGAGGAGAGGAGTTTAAATTTGGCCCTAATTCCTTGGTTCAGACACTTCGCTAATGACGCATGTGGTAATTAATGGTGTTCTGCTAACTACGAACTATTAGAAAGGAAATCTCTCCACCCAACGCCATATTATGGAACCGAGTATTTCGACGAAATCTTTGCATTCTGCACTCCATACCGCTGTTGAAGATACCCTCGCTCATTGTGAACGAGCTAACCGTTCTTCGTAATGTTACAGGTTCTATTAGGTTCTAAAGTATAACGCGTTCTAAACAAAGTTTGTAGATTGAAATGTAAAGAACTTATAGAGGGACATAAGCAAGCAACGTTAACTTCTTTCTGTAATCGTAGTCAGCCAAGTGCCCTAGTGAACAAGAGTTTTCTTTTTTTTGCGAATCTCCCCGGGTTTTGTGACCCTGGGTATACAGCGGCCTGGCTGTTCTCTAGCCGAATAGGCCAACCAATCACCGTTGAGGACGCGCCACGCGCGTGCTCCTGGGTTCCTTCCACCACTACTAGATGGCGTTCGCCTGCGCGCATCCTAGGAAATTGGTGGGGGAAGCGGCATTAAATTACATCCGAAAAATAACAGCCGCATCTTTCCGAGGCAATGAAGGGGTTGTGTTTGAGTAAAAAAAAAGAGCGTGAAAGAGAACCAGAAGGAAAAGGAACTGATGCTGAAAATTTTTCAACTATAAGAAGGCCGAAGAGGAAATTCCTAAGCGCCGAGCCACAGGACTAGAAGAGGCTCCCGTTAGGCTGAATGATGAACTAGGGCCAAAAAGTAAGGAAGCTCTGTTGAAAGCAGTGGAAAAACTTTAAAAGATAGGTGAATACGAGGCAGTTGGCGACAAAGCACAATCCATTTAATTTATAAACGTAACGAGGAGAAAGATAGAATTCACTCATATAGACCGTTGAATATTACATCGGTAATATGCAGGTAGCAATGCAGGCAATAAAATTAAAGCTGCAAGCATGGGCAAAGAATAATGGCAATCTTGGAGAACTTTAGTATGGCTTCAGAATAGGTAGCCGTCTGTATGATAACCTATTTGTCCTTACTCACTGTATCTAAAAATTCACAGTAGAAAGGAGACAATTATATGTGGCCTTTTGAGACATTACAGGAGCGTATGACAACGTAGACCGCAATATTTGTGGGATACTCTGGAAGGGGAAGGCTTAGGCGACCATTGTATTTCAGAGAGTTTTAACTAGAAAATACCGTTTGTCTTGAATGGGAAGGCATGAAGAGCGAGGAGAAAGTTGATATGAACAGAGGACTGAGGCACAAGTGCCCTTTATCTCCAGTGCCGTTTATGATGTACATAGTGAGGATGGAAAGGTCGCTAGAGGGATGTAATATCAGGTTTAATCTCTCATACAAACAGGCGGGTACAGTAGTAAAGCAGTGGTTTCCAGGTTCCTTTTATGCTGATGACGACATTGTGTTGCTAGCTAACTAGCAAAGTGATATGCAACGTCTGGCTAATATCTGTGAACAGGAAGGTGAGAATTTAGGGCTGAAATTTAGGGTTAAAATCAGGTGTTATGATATTGAGTGAAAACAGTGCGCAGACAGTGTCGATACAAGGCCAGGAAAGAGCTCGCGTAAAAGAATAAACCTACATTGGTATATGGATAAATAAAGGCAATAGATATACGGAAACAAAGGAAAAAACAATAACAACAAATAGGGAGATAAATGCGAAAAAAAAAATACAGAGCGCTATGGGGATACAATAGGTACGAGGTGCTCCAAGGTATATGGAAAGGTGTAATGGCTCCAGGACTTACATTTGAAAATGCGGTTGTTTGCTTGAAATCAGGGGTACACTCAGGATTTGATGGCAGCCAAAGGTCACTGGGACGCCTCGCATTGGGCGCTCACGGCAAGACCACTAATGGAGGTGCGCAAGGTGATATGGGCTGGACAAATTTTAAGTGAGTGAAGCTCACAGTAAGATTGATTATGAAGAACGACTGAGGAATATGAAAGAAAGTAAATGGGCTGTGAAGAGTGTTCCGGTATTTGCACAGAAAAAAACTTTATTTACGGTGGCGGGAAAAAAAACTAGGAAGCTTACTAGCAAGTATGCGACCTGTGTGGTGAGCAGCATGGCAACAAAGAACGTCAAGCGTAAAGGCAGGCTGAGACAACCTCATTGGTGGCGGCAATGCAAAAGAAACCTGCTATGGGTAACTACACTTACAAGAAAAAAAGAATGAAATCAGGAAAGAGCAATTTATGATAACTCAAAGGAAAGCTTTTTCCTTTTCGAGGGGAGATCGGGGTGCCTTAGAACAAGCACTTATTAAGCGAGGTACAACAAGGAATATGAAGCATATGTTTGCCGCTGCAAAGCTAGGGAAACGATGTAACATGTTTTATTAGAATGCGAAGATATCTACCCAATGGTCGATTTAAGTCCCTTTGGCATCCTTGAAGCCCTTGAGTCCAGCGAAAGCAGGGGAAAGTAAATATGTCTGCAATACAGATTAGTAAGACGCTATTGAAAGATTGGTGGAAGAAAAATATGGAAACGACAAACAACGGATGCGTACAAAAACAAAGTTCACAATTGGGGTTCAGAAAGTTTGGTTATGGGAATTCAGCGTGCTTTTTTTCCTTTTCTTTTTTTAAAAACATGCCTAAGACATTAGGGATTATAAAGACAAGAGCTTGTTGGCACAACTCACCACCCAGTTCCAAAGGGGACGTTCATAGCATCCATTCATTCAAAAAGCGTGGACGCAGAACGGAGGAAGAGGTCAAGAGAGTTGGCAACCAATTATAGGGCAATGTAAAGTATGTATAGATAGTCAGGGGTAATAAGAAAGAAAGTGAGAGAAACAGAGGCAGCGAATTAGACACAAAGATTTGAAACGAAAAAGACCGTTGAGATTTACAAAGATTGATAAAAAAGAAATTACAAGCGAAAATCTGCAGTATAACACATAGGGCAGTGCCTTGCTATTTGAGGCTCGAGCCGGTTGGCTGAGGACAAAAACATATCGGAGTAAATGTTCGCAATTAGGTAAGGCATGTGCATGCTGCAGCAAAAATGCGGGGACTACTCAGCACAGCCTAATGGAATGCAAATGGATTCACCCAGCGAGACCAGTAGGTCACGTAATACTTCCAGAAGCGCTTGGATTTAAAGTAGAGGCAAGTATCAACCGGTCGGCAGTCGAAATACGCAAGAGACGTCTAGAGTAATGGTGATACGACAGCATTCATTAAGGCATATAGACAGTGGTACAAGCTAGATAGAGAAGGTTAAAGAGATGTATACAATAATGCTAGAAGAAAAAGGCATGGATAACATACCTGAGCAACTCAAGCAGGCTAGGTGACGATTTTGTCCGCCCGGTTTCAAGGGCGATGCCAATAAATCATCATCATCAGCAGCAGCAGCATCATCATCACGGTAGTGGAGGCATCGGCCGCGCAGGGAAAAAGAAAAAGAACCAGAAAGCTCGCCTTCGCGCATCCATGGCGGTGGCGGCGTCATTGCATTAGCCTCTCTACAATACTAGAATAATGCCTTCCGTGTCACATACCGTACGGACAATTATCAGCACAAAATCGTGTTTCGACTCTTTATGTGCACACACAAAGCTTGCATCTGCTACATTTCTTCTCTCCCACACTCGAGAGATGGCAAAACATCTCCACGAACATGAACATTAATAGGAAAATAGCGCTGCTTTCATATCTGGCTAACAGTACTAGAAGGAGAATGTTGCACTGAGGAGGCTGCAGCAGCCGTTTTTTGCTTGGGCTACAATGAATCCATTTCATGCAGCTTTTCTCAAAGAAGCCATTATGCACTTGTTTACGCAACACCACAGTCTGTTCTTTGCTTATAAAGGAATCTTTTGTCCACTTTGAAGCAGCGGCGCAATGAATTGCAGTAACATGGGATGCTGCAAATCTGATAATGCAAACAGCAAGCACCGAGCGAACCGTTGAAATATGTTGCACTTAATTCCAGTCTGTGTTTGCATTGCAAGCTTTACGTTTTGCATAAGCTGAACGCTGCCTGTAGCCTTCCTTCATCCAAGTGTCAGTCCGATAGCACATTCTGGTGGCTCCGTGCCCACTAGTTTGCTTAGCACAGGGCAGCATTGAGCTAAAATCTAACTTTAAAGGCTGATTGAGTGTACGAACATACCACATAACCACTGAAAGAAAACTGGGCAGCGCATAACGCAAGCCAATGGAACTCTCGAAACGAGACGATATAACTAAAAGTTCAAAAAAAAAAAAAACGCGCCGTATTTCCGCACTTACCTGGGCATGAAAAGCCCATCCGAATATAAAATTTCTGAACTACCTTGTGAGGGCTGTTTTGCCCACAAGGCCTGCAACGTACAGAATTCGAACCAATGTGCACCTTCAAATATATTCTCTTGCCTTTGAGAGCAGCTCTTTTTTTGCCTCTCTTAAGAGAACCGGTTGCCAGTTTTCATAACCAGTGTTTTGTGCATGCCTGTATTGAACGTTTGTTGACTTTCTGTTGAAAAATTGCAGCAACCCAAACACGAGTAAACTTTCCAGTTTATGCAATATGCAAATGTGGGCTCAAGCGAATCTGTCTGTGTTTAGAATATGTACACTGCAGTTATATTTGAGGGCACGAAGTTTGTATTTCTTCAGGATCATCACACTGAACCACCTTACGTCTTGCGGAAAAATTCAGCGGTAGTGCTCTTTGGGTTTAACGGCGTTTTCTACCTGATCAGGTTATTCTCAGATATCTTTTCTTGAAAAAAATTGTGCCCTTCCCATAATGCAGCGAGACGCTCGGAGAATGAAGACGTTTCTTGTGCTTTGAACATGGTGCTCTCTAAATATTCTGTTTAGAGCGACTTCCGTTGCGGGGGCCTCAGCCAGCGCCTGTGAGTGTTTCGCAGCCGCCACCTCAATGATTCAGCCATTCAGTGCTTCTTCCAATGGTCGTAGAAAGGAATGTTCGTAGAAACGAATCACTAACTCTCCGCAGCCGAACTGTGGAGGCCTTGGCCTCGGATATATCTCACTTTACCGGAGTATCTTCTTATTATCGACATCTACTGGCATCTTATCTATGCTTTTGTGGTGACAGGTGTTTTTTTTTTTTGTAGAATACCGGCGCCTGTTGCTCGGAGCTGTGAAACAGCGAATTGAAAGAAAGTTCACCGGCGGATTAAATTAAAAATTAAATTATGGGTTTTTACGTGCCAAAACCACTTTCTGATTATGAGGCACGCCGTAGTGGAGGACTCCGGAAATTTCGACCACCTGGGGATCTTTAACGTGCACCTAAATCCAAGTACACGGGTGTTTTCGCATTTCGCAACCTGTGCCAACCTGTACCAACCTGGGTCAACCTGGGCCAACCTGTGCCAACGTGTGCCAACGTTTGCCAACGTGTGCCAACGTGTGCCAACTGTTTATCCATCATCTAGTTGCGAATAGCTGTGCTTTCTGGGTAAAGCGGAACAAGCGTTGTGCAATGACGAACAAAAAAAAAAGTGGTGAACATACCTCATCAGCATATTATTGGACCTACGTGAATTAGATGAGCTGGGCATTTTGTGCTGTCTCGCGGGAATGCTAGTTTTTCACGATGTTCCGCCTTCAATCTGAAGACGGAACATAATGTTGCCTATTTTATGGGCACCATCCTTACATCTATAACTATCGCCCCTCTGCAATTCGTAATATCAGCAGCAAATAAATAAATAAATAAATAAATAAATAAATAAATAAATAGCATCCTAAACTGCGTCTGGCTCCGGGGCCACGTCCCCCACGATGAAACATTCCACTCGACTTGATCCACGGCGTCGCAGAAGCAATATGACGAGGCCCCTCCGAACAATCACCCAGTCGCGCGGAAAGAGCGCGAACGGTGATGACAAATGTTTGGCTGATCTCTGACTTCGTCGAGAAGCGGCGAACTTGGGAAAACTCCGCTCGAGCATTCATCGCACTGGTCTGATTACGTAAGGGCACTATCGCGCCGCACGAAATGCAGCGCTCATTACCGAATCCAGAGTAGGCAACTCAATCATCAGTGTACTTTTTTTGTTGGTCCCGCTATTCTCGTCAATATATCTCGGAATTGCGGGAGTGCAGGGGTAGCAATATATAGCGCTGATTCGTTTTACTTTCCATTCACTTCGCCTTTCGTCATTGGCTCGCAGTGCGCCTAGCTGCCGTTACTGGTGAGATCAGCCAAGGGTGATATGAAATGGAGGACGAAGAAAAAGAAAATCTAATGGATCCTTACAAAATGCAGTCCCGGATCATAGTACAAGTGCCGTGTCCGCTTAGCGTAATGCGCTTGTGGACGGAGCTTGCGAAAGCGAGAGTTCTATGTTCTCGTGGGTTGTTGAGAAACACGCCTAAACCTTGACGCACGCAGAGAAGTAACGCGGCAAGGGACACAAAATTTAAGAATGACACCATTCTTTACGTTCGGTGGCGCTATACCAGACCTTTCGGGATGATAATGGACAGGCTGGAGCAAAATCTTGCCCTCTGACGACGCAAGCGCCTGGTATTGCGGAATGGCAGGTCCGCGAGAACACAATGAAGCGCATGCGCGGTTTCATATCTCGAAACCTGGCGCTTATGCGCTCTCAGAAGATGCAAGAGTGCAATGCAAAGTTTTGTCTCCGCCTGCCCACTATACACGTAACGAGAGAAACCCATAGTACTGTACTCTGTATTTCTGCCAGCTCATCGCACTGTCAACAACTATTACATCAAGCTAGCGTTATCTTCTATAGGAGCGCGCATATTTTTGGGTGCGCGCATCTTTTTGGGTGTAGCGTCTTGTTGGGGTCCCACTTAAACGTAGTATTTAGGTGACATCCTGCAATTCTGTTAGGTGCTCAAGTTATTCACTGGGATTTGTAGCAGCATAATTTATTTAATTCGTACTGACTTTGAACTTAGGCAGTTAGCAACGACACACTACATTTAAAAGAGGACAGTACACGATCACGACTGCTTTGTTCCCTACTGATTTATTGGCCGAATGATAAGCATATACTGCTTTATGCCAAATGAACAAGCTCGTAGCTAAAGACAGCCCTTATTTGCTATAATGATAATCCAGGATTTTCTTGACCACCGTGCTTCTGTGTATCGAGGGGAATAGAATAACTGTCCAAATATCAATATCGACGTTTCACAGTGAGATCAGGGCGTCCTGAACTGCACTCAGGGGAATTTTGACGTATGTGAGAGCTAGTAATAGAAAAAAAAGCAATATAAGAACGCGAAAAAAATTAGTAGCCGCTTTCGGTTCCACGTGTGCTGAATATCCATCATTGCATCTACGCCTGTCTAAATAGCTAAGCTTTACGTATTTATTTGCGTTCAACAACAACAACAACAACAACAATAATAATAATAATAATAATAATAATAATAATAATAATAATAATAATAATAATAATAATGGAGACTTGGAAGTGAGCACTCGTCTTGTCGACTTCCTTGCCGTCTCCTCGCAATCGTGAATGAAGATCACGACGTGACTTATATGCGACTACTGTGTTGTACGCATAGATCTTTATATACCGGCTCATTTCTCGCCATGAATTCAAATCGCCTCTTCAATGCTGCACGCAATCTGTGAACAGTACAAGAGTCCTTGTTTGAAAAGATTCTCACCCTTTCAACGTTCGATCTTTTAGTGAAATCCCTGAATAATTCGTGGGCGCGAGTTAAACGAGACTGCCTTCACTGGGGAGGGGGGGGGGGGAGGGCACCGCGCTACAGCCACGTGGCAGCGCTGTTGCTATTTGCATTGCGGCACCACTAATGCATTCGTCGAGCAGCAGAAAAAGAGGCCTTGGTCGATCGCCTATTCATGGCGGCGCGGTGACGTCAATGTTAACGACATATGTATGCTGCGCCGGCACATTAAGGGCGTCTTTATTGCCGGCCTATTTTTCTCATTGGCGTAATTGAAGGATACGCTGTAGCCCAAGTACGGCGCCGGCGGCCACTGCCTCGTCTCTGAAGCAGGTGATACAGTTATACTACACATCGCTCCGTACACTCATTCGCACAGTTCTGTAGCAGAACTAGCAGAATGATTGTTAATCCGCGCACACTGGCGTTTAAATAGTGAAAACAACACAGCAAAACAACAAATTCGAAGCAACAATGCTAGAACAACAACAATATCACATAACATACGGAGTGACAGCCCAACCCCTTTGGTTAGAGTTCTATATGTACCTGGCAGTTTCTCTTAATCTGCATATTATGGTAATGCGCTGTTTGTCTAAAGCCGCATTTGGGGCAACTTTCACGGTGTTTCATTAAGTTGCTGCTATTTGCTTGCGCATATGTGTGCCTGAAGAATAATGGAAGTAATTAATTGCTCACTTGGGCGACTAAAGCTAAACAAAATGCGAAGCTCTGAACTTTTTTTCAATAACCCAGTTCGGCTTAAAAGAGAGAGAGAGAGAGAGAGAGGAAAGGGGAAAGGCAGGGAGGTTAACCAGAGAAAAAAAAATCCGGTTGGCTACCCTACGCTGGGGAGAGAGGGGGGGGAGGTAAAGTGGAAACAAAGTAGAGATAAGGAAAGGAAGGAGCATAGACACACAATCACAATCGGTCACCGTCACCGTCACCGAACACTGTCATCGCACAGCACACTGACACTTGTAGCACTATCAACATCTGTTCAGGCTACAGTCGCCTGTCCAGTTCTGTCGCCCTCAAGAACCGCAACAGTGCCCTCGTCGCCCTCTGCTGCGATGGCTTATGAAGGCGGTATCTGAAAATGAGTTCCTCTGTTAGAGGTCTTGGGTCAAAGCGCGCTATCGCGGTTGCAAGTGATTGTCTCTGTAAATTATATCGAGGACAGTCACAAAGAAGGTGTTGAAAAGTCTCCTCGTTACCACAGTCCTCACACGAGGCGTCGTCGGCCCATCCAATTCGGTAAGCGAAAGACTTGGTGAAAGCCACCCCTAGCCATAGTCGACAAAGCAGGGTAGCTTCGCGACGACAGAGCCCAGCTGGAATACAAAGGCGTAGGGAGGAGTCAAGATGGTGGATTCGGTAGTTGTGAAAACTTCCAGCGTTCCACAAGGATAACGTGATGTGACGGCTGATCATTCGAAGTTTTCGAGCGGCATCTGTCCTGTATAACGGTATCGGCTCCTCTTCGTCCCCTTAAAGAGCCGACCGAGCAGCGTTATCAGCGTGTTCGTTCCCTATGACTCCGCAGTGACTTGGAAGCCACTGAAATGTCACGTGGTGTCCTTTCTCAGTTAAGGTATGAATGAGTTCTCTAATCTCAAATACCAGGTGTTCGTGTGGTCCGCGCCACAGGGCCGATAGCAAAGATTGCAGTGCAGCCTTGGAGTCACTGAATATTGACCACCTTCGAGGTTGTTCTTGGTTCACGAGACGAAGTGCAGCGCGAAGGGCTGCAAGTTCCGCGACCATCGGTGTAGTTGGGTGACATGTCTTGAAACTGATGGTGGTGACTTTCGCTGGGAAGACCACGCCTCCAGAGGAACACTGGAGAGTTGCCGATCCATCAGTATAAATATGTACGTGTTCGGCGTACCTTAAAGTTCGGCTTAAAGCTTACAGGCAGGCAAGCACACTCAAGAGCCAGGTATACTCATATGCTTAAAAATAAAAGTAACCGTTATCGCTCCCCTAAATTTTGATTCTCGAAAAGGTTATACGGTGGGTGTCAATGTCTCGGGTTGTTGAGGGTATAGTATGCTAGACAAAATGATAATTTTCGCTGATCAAGCCTCCTGGCAGCGGGCGCATATTGAAATTTCCAGCGGACAAACTTTCTAGTTAGAGCTAACGCCTCAATCATACTGGTTACTACTTCAACTGTACAATTACAAGGTACACCAGCTTAAGTAAATATTTAAAGTAATAAGTTATGAAGTTTGGCTAATTTATAATCGTAATGACGATTATCACTCAAACTTTGATGTCTGCCACAGCTCGTGTAACTTGCTAACACAAATTATCGTTTTGTGTCGAACCCCTCTTTTAATAAGCTGAAACAGTTGTAAGTACATGCAATATACGTTACATATACCGACAGATATGCGAAGTATAGTCAAGGTGCAAACATTTTTTGGGTCCCTGCGTCTTCTGGCACTACTAAAACTGTTGGCAGGATCGAAATTGCGTATTGGCCCGGCAAGACACCAATATGCAAGACTCCCAACACGTGACCCACGTGACTCACGTGACCGTGGTTGACAGTGTCTTGGGATTCAGCGCAGATGTCGTTACGCAATCGCCGGTATCGGCCAGTGCTACTATTGTACTGTCCATACGATAAGCTCATTTTAATCGGCGGGAAGCTGACCCAGAGGACGCGCCAAACAAAGAGGAAGCACTATAGGCATAATAAACATTGCTTTACTAAGGAAATTAGTCTAAAACCTCGTTATAACAAAGTTGAAGGGGGTAGCCAAAATTATCTCGTTACATCGATTACTTCGTTCTATCTACTGCTACATGTACTGCAGCATGACTGTCTATGAGAACTTCAAGGAAAATTTTACTGACTTTCAGTTATGTCTATTATTTCGTTATATCCCATTTTGTTATGAAGAGGTTTCACTATGCGCTTGAAGCCCTACGTTTATGGCAGTGAGGAAATTTAGGTAGCGTTTGTTGTTTCGTTGCGTAACTTCGTAGAAGAGAAATTCAGTAAGCGGCGCCCGTGCAGGGGTAATAAAGATGGCTACGCGTAAGCGGATTGGTTATCTGAACGCTCTCCTGTGTGAGCTATATGACAGGACAGCATTAGCGAGCCACGGTTATAAGACTGCGGGGAGGGTTTCCAAAGAAGAGTTCGTTTAAAAAAGAAAGTCAGTTTTCAAAAGCTTGGCCATCGGAATGGCATGCATGAAATGCCGCCGCTATTTCACAATGCAGAGCGCCATACAGCGCCATTCAACCATTCTTCTCTTTTCAGAGTGAAACACACGCGGCGTTTTAAAAAAGCCATAAGAAAAGAAATTACAGTCGAAACAGCGGGCGATCGCCATGCGTGTGAGTTACTGGAGAGCGCTGCGGTAGAAGAAAAGCGTTTGCGTATATTGTTTTCCTAGCTTCAAACTTTAATTAGGGAACGGCCTCGATTCATAACTGTTCTTGTTTTTTTTTTTTACCATTCTATGGCTGCCTAGAGGCGACTTTGCGCAGCGGAAGAGCTGCAACGCAAATTCTTAAACCATTCGAGTCTCCATAGCCGCGTTCCTGCAAACTGGAATTGCACGCAGCGGCTATAATTGGATAGCCAGCCGGCCGGAACGACGGCTATAGGACCGTAAGCAGCTTAGGGCAGGAAAACGGCTTTAGCATTTCGTGGCTCATTTCTGCGGCGAAGGCGACTCTAATCTCGCGTTCGGTTTCTCCGCCAAATTTGCCCCTGCTTTCGAAATGTTCCCGCCGCCACGTCGTGGACTCCTCAGCATACACGTGTGCCAAACCCTCCGCGGCTCCATTGGCGAAAGTGAGCGCTGTAGAAATTCGGTTTCGAAACGCTTACCCGTAACCGCATGATGGCTCGGCTGGTGTGTGTGCGTGCGAGTGCTTCCTCGGTCGAAATGCTTTTGCAGAGAGAAGCATTTCTGCTATGCAGTAGCGCTTTACCTTTCTTTTTTATTAAGAAGTCGTGGCTACAGTTTAAGCTTTCTCAGGGGTTTCTTTTCTCTCTTTTCATATTTGACTGAGAAGGCCTTTGCAGAAGAAGGGTACTTTAGCATAATAGTATGGCTGGCTTAAAGCAAAGGTTAGTAAATACAATATGGCCACCTGGTGTCTCAGAATAAAAAAAAATAAAGAAGTGGACGCTTGGCATTTGTAGTAGCTATGTCTAGGACCAAAGGCCACAATATTAAAAGTGCTTAGAGACGCCAGAATGGGAAGAGACTAGACCAGAGACTACGAACAGTTAATTTTCTACAAGTTCTTTTTGCTTATTCACATAATATGCGTATGGCAAATTCCGTGACTGAAAGAAAAGGCAGCGAAGCTTTATGAGAAAGGAACACTAATTTAGCTTTTAGACAGCTTTTTGATTTGTCCTTTTTTTTTCGCTTCTGTGTTACGTACTTTAAAGGGCAAGGAGGAAAGCAAAAAAAGAAAGTTTTTTTTTTGTAGAGGTTGGTGAAACACTGGCGCAAATTTGGGTCTATCAGATTCCACGCTGTATATTCATACCTATAGCTTCACGCACCCAATTATGCAAGCAAATTGACTGTATTATAATGCAACAACATGGCGAGACCGTCCAGTTGGCTGATGTTCACAATGGACAGATCTTGAAGCACACAAGTACCCACACAAAATAGAACAGAAAAAAAAAGAAACGCAGACAGGACACAGTTGTCTTGTGTGATATCTTTATTTTTTGTGAGCGTGCCGCTGCACGTTTCGAAATCTGTCCAATGTGAAAATGAACTGCTTCTTAGGCTACTGGTCAACGAGAGTGGCATGAATATTTACAGCGCACAACAAGCTAGACCATATAGGTTAAGGCACACATTATGTCTACAACAAACGCTGTGTATGTTCGTAAAGGCTTGTACCCCAACTCGAACAAATGCATATTTCATAAAGGGTAAGGTTGTGCCATGCCATCAGATGTCTAACGTGCAACAAGTGCACATTTCATAAAGGGCGAGGTTGTGCGATGCCATCAGACGTCTAACGTGCACATTCATGGCTTTTATCCTTGTGAATGCGCGCACGGATGGTGTCTCTCGTCGTTCTCCTTCCGTGTCAAGGCATCGAGCGCGTTCAACATTCGTGTATGCCTAACAAACGTCAACGCAACAGTTTCCGCAGTGTCGCAATGCGCATATTTCCTTTAGAACTCAGGAGTGTCAGCACGAAGTCGCTGTTGGATTCGATCGGTGGCTGCTGTTGCCGCATTCTGATGTGGGGAGGATGTAAAAAATAAGCAAAAAAGTAGGATAATAATGTTAATAATAAAGCTGTCGTATTTTGTGCTTTCGGTACTTGCTAAAGAACCGCAGGTGGTTAAAAATTATTCCTCCCCTCTGCGACCTACGTCGTGTCTAGCAGTCTATTGGCCTCGAGCTCCACCACTGGAAAAGCTGGCGCCACCGTCGGCGTGACGTGCTAGGAGGGATCACGTGGACATAGCGGCCGCGTCGGCTGCTTCGGGCGCGCCGAAGCGAGCTGAAAACGAGTATAAATTCCCTCGTACGCTGCGGTCCTCATTTAGTGGCGAAATTTTCCCGCTTCGAGTGTCTCCTTTACAACGCTTGAAAGCACTACAATAGGTAGTGGCTGCCCTTGAAGGCGCGCACCATGGCAGGCTACTGCTCGGTGCCGCAGGGCCGGACGCTCGTAACGGAGGCCGGTGTCAGCCTTATTCACACGTAGCCGCAGGACAAGAAGCTGCGTGAACCTTGGCTCGCGAAACATAAAACCGGCAAACAGTCATCGGCTACAACTCGGGTATGCAGCAAGCACAGACGCGAGGAAGATTTCTGCTACGGCGCCCGGTCTGCGATGTTCTGAAAACGCGCACTGAGACGCTCGCCCGAGTCAGCTGCCCGACTAATGTCATGACGGTTTGGTCTATGAACTTGTCGATGCTATAGATACTGGCAAGTTCAGTGGAATGGAAAGGGAGCGGTAAGAAGCACATTTTAAAGAAGCATGGCATATGGTCATGTTTGTGTTATGAATTAATGCACTGGATTACAAAGAGGAGCAGCGGGAAATTGCACGCTGAGAACACCGATAAACATACAGTGCGACGCAACTCGAGAAATAATATTGAAAGGTCAATGGAATTTAGAAGAAAAAAAAAAGATTGAATCGTCGCGATGGCACATCAGAGTCCCCGTAGGCATCGAAGTCCCTACAAGACATTATTTTTGAACAGCGCTGATAGCGCCCACGCAACAATGGTTGCTTGTATACTGTTAAATGCTCATATTCTGCGGCCTGAAGCTCATGGCACGGTGCGAAAACGCGCGCGCGGAGAAAGCGAAACAGTGCGCGGACAAGCATGCAGACGCGCAGTCGGTCGCTGCGAATCTGCGCGATCGCTGCATTGAGGCTTCGTTCTAGTACACTCCATTTAGTTATACAAACACTATAAGAACATATTTCACATAGTTTGCTCTCAGCGTTTACCTACCTTTCACGCAAGAAGCCGGTTCGGGAGACTCCATCACGGCGACCGCGCACAGTGGCGTTCACTGTACGTTTTCGGTAAAGATATAGCGTCTGTAAACGATTGTGTGCTTTCAGTTTGCCCAAGATTATTATTTAGACACTAAGAAACTTCTCTCGTTTCGAAAGTACTTACAGAAATGTCCGGGAGAGCTCGCGCGTGGTGTTTTCAGTAAGCGCTGACAGCAAAACCTATGAGGAGCGCGCCACGTGATCCCTCATACTACGCCAGCGAGGCGCTTCCGATAGATGGCGACTCCGTAACTCCTCGCCGCCAATGTGTTGCGTTGTTACTTTCAGGCCCGTCATGCGTTCTTAAACTGTAAGTTTAGTAGTGCAGCAACGACGAGCGTGTTCCTCTTGTTGTGATTTCCAAACTGATTAAAATATTGCGTTTTGGGGTGCACATATGCAGTTTCTCTAAGCGTTCCCGCACCTGTAATGTGGTAGTGCTAGTAAAGCTGTACAATATGATGCAATCATTGAAGAAAGGCATGATGTGACTGCATTTGTCCCACACACCGTGCGTCCCTCGAGTCTCCGTGAATGCGGCCTGGTTATTGATAGGCCCAGTTTGCAACGCCGTAACATAGATTCCGCTCCAATGGCTGTTTATCTTTAAGCAAAGCATGCGCGTGGTGGCGAAAAAAAAAAAACTGGCTGTGGCTTAGCTAAGGTTAAGCCCAGGATGCGAAGCATACTAGCCTTTATTTTAACGCGACAGCGTTAAGGAGCTCGTGTCGCAGAAAATCCGGTGTCGTCGGCGTCGGCTCAGGCATGCGGCGCTTGCTCAGGCGCACATTTCGTTGTCGCGCCGAACGCTGCGTTGCACGACGCTCACCGCGTCCGATGCGGGGCGCGTAGTCGCTGCGCCGTAGCAAAGCCACCTAGAAACAGTCTCTGTAGCACGCCGCAACCTTCGCTTCTCATTCCAACGAGCAGCTCCGTCTCCAGGAGGCATCTCACCTCGTGAGTCTCTAGCAGAGGCAAGCGCAGCTGCTTATATACCGCCGCGACGCCGCGAGCGACGGCGCGAGTTGGAGCCCCGTTTCTCCTCTGTCGTGACGTCACGGTGTCACGTGGTATTGAAGGCGACACCGTGACGCCTGAGGAGCTGGGTTGAGCTCTAGTAATATGCTTCGCATAAAAATTAGACCTCCCGCGCTGTGGGGAATTCAATCAGCGTCAGCGAAGCTTGAATTGGTGTTAGCGCTGTTCATACTTACGAACCATTTGCAAGTATATGGATCCACATATGGATCCCACGCATGACGACGATGAAACGAGGATGAAGATATGACGACGACAATATGACGGCAAGAGTGTGACGACGACCGCATGGCGACATTGGAACGAGGATGACGAGCTGACTATGACGGCATGATAAAAACGAAATGACTGCGAGAAAACGACGGCGTATAAACGAGTATAGATAGGTTGGCGGTCGTCGTCACGGCTCGTGACGATGACTCGCTGAAAACGATCGAACGGCGAATGAGTAATCGTGGCGGTGTTATGACGACGAGGGCATGGAGTTGACAGCAAGGCGACAATGGGAATGTCGATAACTGTGTGACAACGATAGCCTATCGGCGAGGGCATGACGATAGTCAGATGTCGAAGCTGGAATAACGGCGATGGAATGACCACGACGACATCGTGATGATGGTAAGACCACGAATATATGAGGATGAGTGTACGACGACGACGATGATGTTGTGACAACGGCGACATGATCACAATGGATTGACGACAGCACGATTACGGGTCGAGCGTGATCTTGGCGGTGTCCTGGAGGACTACGGAATGAGCTCGATGGGAATGACAACGCAGGTACGACGGGAGAACGAAGACGGCTGAACGCTGACGACGCGAAAAGACAACGAAGGAGTGATTACAGTCAACTGAAGGCAATGAAATGACAACGACGGACGGTCAAAGACAACACGACGACGAAGGCATTTCTTGTGTTGGGGCTCACGTCTGAGCTTAAGTACAGTCACGTGCGATATGAGCTGCGACGCGGTGCCCATGTTCAGAAGGACACCAAGACCGTACGGTGGCGCCGACTTACGAATAACTCGAGGACTAAATTTTCGTATGTAGGCTGCACAGTTAACTCCTAAGGCCCTTTTGAGCACGTGCACCGTGTTTTAGCTCGCACTGCACGCGACTGTACGTCACCTGCCAACCCAGGCCTCTCTCAATCGCACCATATGTGGCGGCGGTTTGCACTATGTCCGTTACCAGATATAAGCGACTGAACAAGAGCGTCACGCGGAAACTATTCTTCAGACAGCGAGGCACATGCACTATGGATTGGGGGGGGGGGGGGGGTTGAGTTTCTTGCACTCCATTTTCGGGGCGTTACTAGGGGGAGGAAAGGGGGTGGGGGCATGTGTACTGTGGCCCCACGCAAGTAGCTTGCGAAACATGCGAGTGGATGGTGCTGTAGCTAGGGCTTTCTCGGACGTACTCGGCTCGATATAAAAAAAAAGGAGCAGCAGTTCTTTCATGCGTTCACCGTAACTTTTCTTGCTTCGCGATATTCTATAGACGCCCGCGCACCTTGTTTGGGACGCGCGTGCTGGTGAGTGCATGCGATGCTCTCGACTGCCATTAATTCTGAATCTGGCAGAGCACTCACAACGAAGCGAACTGATTAATGTGGCGTACGGGGACGGGGGAACAGCTTTCTAAATGAAGTTAGGAATTCCCGCTGTAAGGCACGCTCTGACGCGTCTGGCGAAGACTAATTGCTCATTCTGTCAGCCTTCCTTTCTTCTTTTTTTCTTTGGGAGGCACATCATTTGTCATCACTTCGACCTCACACATGTTCTTGTATCTTTTCAATGTTCTCAATTGACAGTGCAATGCTTCTTGTGTTTTGCCCGTGCTTTGTTTACTTGGAATATAGTCCGTAAAGCGAAGTAAATGTTGCTTGTGTGTGTGTGTATGTGTGTGTGTGGGGTGTGTGTGTGTGTGTGTGTGTGTGTGTGTGTGTGTGTGTGTGTGTGTGTGTGTGTGTGTGTTTTAGGCTAAAGAAGGAAAGACCGAGTACGTTCAGCATGTTATTCATCTGGCAAACAAGAAAACTTTATGGTATGATACAAACTCACACTGCGCGTACCAAGCCATGTCAATCGTCTCAAGAAGTGCAGACGTCATCGCACCCGCAGTCAAGGCGCCTGACGCGAGTGAAAGTAGGCTTGCGCCCGTTTCACAGGATTCGCATTCAATGCACACATCACACCAGGCAAGTTGGTTCTGCTCACGTTTGGCACACACCTGCTGCATCCGTCCGAATCCAATATACGTTATTTATTTACCCAGGATGTTGTCCCAGACGCCCAACTGCGGTCACTTTCCGGGCTGATCTCGCACTTTCAGTCTTCAGTAGTTGTTTTCTCTTGCAGCCTGTCCTCCGAGAGGGCATAGCGATGCTGTTCTGTTTGTGAACGGTCCTGACAACGTGCCTCCGAAGCAAATGCTCCCTACCTTCGGTGCAGCCCTTACGCCACCGGTGGAGCCACTGAAGCCTACGTTGCTTAATGTAGAGCGACTGCAGCTGCGCTCAAGGGAGTCGCAGGCAAGTAGGCCGAAGCGCAAATGAATGCCCACTGAACGCTGTAGAAGTTCCATAATATCACTCCCTAATATCTCAAAATAATCTTTGTGCGCAGCGCACGTCTACCTGGAACGAGAAACTGCGTGTGGTTAGCTCAAACGCAGCGCATTCACACGAAGTACAATGAGGGAAAGGTTGTAGGTCTGCTGCGCGTTGAAAACATGATGAATACTGCTTCACGGGTGGCAATCAACCTAAGTTAATCTATCACAGTCAAAAAGACACGTAAGCTCTATATCAGTGATCCAACATTAATCATATTGGATCTGATATTAAAGCTATCGTGTCCCAATATGTGTTGAAGCAGTTTTGTGAAATTACAGTCACGGGGCACATACATTTTTCAAAAATATAGGGTTAAGTTTAGAGAGTCTATGGCGTGACAAATGAAAACTTCCGGGGAAACCTCAGAAAGCGCACGAGCAAAAATGCGGCAGAATCTATCTTAAGATGAATTACAAAGTTAATGTGATTAGCAATGAAGCAATTAAAGTAGCGACACACTGTATTGCCGCTACAGAAACGTGTAATGTATGAGACGGGGGACTCTTCCTTGGCGTTTTCCTCTGGTCACGCTGAATTATTCAGGAGCGGCGCCGCGCAGTGCGCTTGTGGCGCTTGTGTGAATAAACAATCAGAGACGTTTGTCTCAATATATAAGATCGATTCCGCCCAAGCACCTGAGATGTCCTAAATGACTTCCTGTTGGCCACGGAAGAGCCGCACACATTTACATAAGTTAGCGTCAAAGAGGTTCATTGCAGAGCGGCCGATATCCAGTAACACGTGCCCAGGGGCCCAATCCAGAGAGAGAGAGAGAGAGAGAGAGAGGCGGACAGACGGACGGACAGACGGACGGACGGACGGAGGGATCGATCGATCGATCGATCGATCGATCGATAGATAGATAGATAGATAGATAGATAGATAGATAGATAGATAGATAGATAGATAGATAGATAGATAGATAGATAGATAGATAGATAGATAGATAGATAGATAGATAGATAGATAGATAGATAGATAGATAGACCCGAGAAGAAGGTCCAGTGTTTTACCAATGTGAATCGCAATAAAAAGAAAATAGATAAGTAAACCAGGGTGAATTATTCATATAAGACGAGCGTTCTTTTTCATTCTCTTCCTTTTGCCCCCCTTTCTTTTATTACCTGTTTTTTGTAGCATGGATGCACAGCCATGAAATCAAGAAACGAGCTACTTCCTGCAGTAAGCTTCACAATACGACAAACTAAAGAGCATGAGAAATTCAGCGTAGCTTGAGGGAAAGAGTACGAAAGGGGATTTTGAGATGTATGCGTAGAAATGTTTGGAAAGGCAAGAAATGTTGACTTTCGAACAGAATGAAGACACGGACAAGTGGCAGCTGAAGCAATGCGGTTCAGGCCCTCGAAAACCTCGTCGTTAAAAACGCTCCTATTTTGAGTGCTGCATAAGCGAGCTAAGTCATAGAATGCGACGGGCCTAGCGCAAACTGACTGGGAAGTTTGAAGCGCACATTTCGGCGAGGTTATGAGCGGTCTTTTTTCTCCTAATAGTAAGCTTAACTCAAATTTTAACTTCTCGTTGTGCGTGTGTCATTCGATATTTAATACATGTATGACTGTTTGTTTGTGAGAGTCTGTAAGCGCTTAATTAGCTCGAACTTCGCAGTTTCATGAGAAAAACTCGACTCTCCAGTTAGTCAGTTAGTTTGTGACAGGTGTTTCTCTTTCGTTCTCCCGGCGCAGCTTACGTTTTTGTGAGCTTCATCTCCCGTCTGTAGTTTCATACCCTCCTTATCTGCTATTTCTTCCTGCCACAGTCTCTGGGCACTTATTTAGTGCCTGCCTGTCCGTACTCTGCAGGAAGACACGCATTTCGCTACGTTTTTATCTCGACGTCACAAGGCCTTCCTTCCGTGATCACTCGAGCGTACTCCAGCCCCTCTCGAGCACGCTCGAGAGAGCACGCCTCGCTCGACGGCATCAAGCTTTCTTAATTTGCGCATGACAAACGGTGACGTCGCAGAGCAGAAGTTATAGATAAAGAGCGAGAAAATCGTAGTAAAAAAAGAGGGCTGACAAAAACATGAAGAAATGAGGGACGAATGATGGTAAAACGTGGTAGAAAGGGCAGACGAATGGCTTTCCTGTTTCTTCGCTTTTTTGTGTGTGTGTACGTTTCTGGAGCGAAAGAACGTTCTATTAAAAGCTGCTTTTGCAAGCCGGCTTGTTCGTGGTTCCGCGAACGACAGCGCACCGACTGCGGGAGAAATGAAGCGTTTCCGAGGGAGGGTTGCCAGGGGGGCTCCATTTATACGCCGGGTGACATGATGTACGACACTCGCTGGACAAGGGAGTGTCGTACTTTCTTCCTGGACAAGGCGACGTCAAATTTCTAGCGGCGTACATGTCACGGGGGAACAATGTCGCGCCGATGTCCTCGCCGCCTGGGGAACCAAAACACCCCTGTCTGAGACAAGTATATCGCTGTACAAGAAGGCCTTCTTTCGTCGTTCAGCGCATCTGGCGTCGCCGTTTCACATCCAATATCCTTCTCGTATACTTACCTCTTTACGCAGCTATCGTGCAGTTCTGTTGCTCAGTATACTTCAGTATACTCAGGAAATACTTCAAGACTAGTATATATACTAGTCTTGAAGTATTTCCTTTAGTTTATCTAGTTGGCCACGACTACGAACCATTGTTGGTAGTGCTACTTGTCCTGGTCTTCTTCTTTCTTCGATATGGTTATTTCCTTTTCGCCCCGGCATGTTATTTCTCGTTTCTTTTTTATTCTTTCAAAAACGTTTCTTAAGAGGTTTTTAGATTGTACAACTCGAAGAATCTTCGGAAAGTATTTTAAGAAATTAAAGGAACTAAATAGTACGGAGGAATGTCGATTTTCTTTAATTCAACCATTCCTCTTACTGACACGCGTTGTGAGTTCAAATTGACTTATTCGATCTTTCGTACACAAACAGTGACCTAGTAATTTGAGTCGAACTTAACAATTACTAACGTTAAGTATCTCTTGATTGAGGTCAACACTTTCACTCACGTGCGTAGAGAAGACTTGATGCGCCCACGCAGAGAGTGACGCAAGGTAAGCACTATTTTCGCACTGCAATATTTGGCCTCCGATGCTGTATTTCAGACACCGCTTCTTTTCTAAACGTACACCTTACTTTGCCACGAACAGGGAACACGGCTTGGCAGATATCGCAGCAAGTAGTGCGTTCGCCTGCAAAAGTAGCCCGTTTACATAGCCGCATGCCAGTTGTCGCACGCGAGTTCCAGTTGTGATTGAAATTGCCCCGCGTGTCCGCTGCGAATATGCGTCACTTTCGGCCCCCTCCGCGGTTCATCTGTTTTGTGTTCCCATGTTTTCCCGTCTTGCGTTATTTTTGTTTGTCTTCTACTCCGCGACACTGTCTCTGGTCACCGGCAAGAATCGATCATGCGAGACCGCTTCCTTATTCCACAGCGAAGGCCCTGTAAGTGTTGACAGAAAATCTGCCTGGAGCCACGCCTGCATAATGTTTAGGTACAAGCACATCAGATTATCATCTTGTGCGTAATGTAGTAAAAATACTACCTTGTGCAGTAAATGTATGTGCTGTACCACATCCGATGGTGCATTATGTCGGCTCAAAAGGGTACCTGTACGTACAGCACACGTGTACACGTACACGTGTACATTTGTCTTTTTGACGACGGCTTTGCTACGATAATCGCTTCAGTGGACAAATCAGTAGCGTTTGTTCTGGCTAACGCTCATTGTTTGGCTACCCAAATATCTTGTGTACGCGTTTATGTCCGTCCAAGCGTATTATTTCCGGGACGCTCTCTGTACACTCTCGTTTCACGCAAAAGACATTCGGCGCACGTATCCAGCCATCCTCCTTGTATGTACCGCGTTCCCTCGAAAAAGCACCGTCCACCGCTTCGCTCGATGGCTTACCAATCAACGGCGCTGTCCTCGCGGCTGAGTCTGCTCTCTGGTGGACGTCGACAAGCCTTCCACCTCTCGTTGTCATGCGGCGTACGCGCGAAACACGTCATTCGTCTTTACTCGGCAGGACACCGTTTTCCTTCCTCTTACGCCCCCCCCCCCCCTCCTTACTTGTTCCGCGCTTCTGTTGGGCGCTACTGCTTCTTGCTTTATATTCTTCGGCTGCGGGTGAGTGAGTGAGTGAGTGAGTGAGTGAGTGAGTGAGTGAGTGAGTGAGTGAGTGAGTGAGTGAGTGAGTGAGTGAGTGAGTGAGTGAGTGAGTGAGTGAGTGAGTGAGTGAGTGAACTTTTATTTGGTCCAGCAAAGCGCGATAAAACGTGCACCGGGCTAATACCACGATTGTTCAGGTCCTCGATTGATTGGTATTGATTGATAGTGGGTCCCTCAAGCCTTTTTCTTCATCTGGCCATTCATTTTCTTTCCCAGTCACATAGGCTCGTTTGCACGGAAGTTGAGGACAGCGCTCACCACGTCTACTCGCTCAAATCAACCTGTTTTCTTTCCCGCCAATCATCAGCCACCTCCTTGGAAGATGATTTTGGCAACATGGCTCTGTTTCTTCTTAGGCGTAACTTTACCTTTATACTTTGCCAGCTGTCTTGCTTGCTTGTTCGGGCTTTTCTCTTTCACGTGATACTAAACGCTCGTGTTCCGTGCCACGGGTGATACCAGGTGGCCAAAAACTAATATGACGCCCTCCACTGCGGCGTCTTTCATAATGCACTGTGCAGTTTCGGGACGCCTAAAGGGAACCTCGCCAGGTGCGGCCGTTTTTAACAAACAAGCGTAGCGTATCCGTGACGCGTTCACGATAGTGTCTGCAAATTATTGCTGCACAGCGCGCTGCCCCCTCCCCCCCCCCCCCCCCCCACCTCAAAGAAGCAGTTGGGATTTCAGAGCATATGCCGCGCTGCTTCCCTCTCGAGGCAGCGCGCTGCCAGCCAGAGATCTGCGGTCGCACGCACACATTCCTCTTGGCAGTGCGCGTTTCGTCACTCAGCATGACTAATCTTCCAACGTGAAAGGCGCAATGCCCCGATAAATGAAGCAGGGCTCGACGCCGCGATACGTACCTTGGTTCCTTTATGGGAGAAGGCAGGGAAGGAACACCACTTGGGACCGCCAGTATATAGGCAGAGGGTGTCTTCGTTGGCCATGACGTTCGCTTCCTAGCGGCATGGAAACAGGATAGTTAATTTAGTCTACATCGTCAAATAATGATTTGATTAGGGAAAAAGAGAAAGTTTACGTAGAACGATTATTATACGGTGTTTTACAGCTTCCCGTGTGTACCCAATATTTGCGGTGGGGCCTGGTGAGGGGCCATTTAAATCCCGAAGTTACCTAACTTTTCAGCCACTCGCGCAAAGAGAAAAGTACGTTTTATTTCCGCGGGCCTCAAAATTACATGATATACGCCGATCGTTGATGCTGTTTCTGGTTTGATTAATTGTGCATTGTGAGCTTATGATATGGATGCTTCATTTGGGAAGTATACGGTTCACATATAGCACCTGGTACACGTGCGCAGATACCACCGCTCATCTCGTCAAGGTTAGCCCCTACTACATATATTTACTTTTACATTTAGGAATCAATCAATCAATCAATCAATCAATCAATCAATCAATCAATCAATCAATCAATCAATCAATCAATCGATCGATCGATCGATCGATCGATCGATCAATCAATCAATCAGTATTTATTAACTTATTTATTTATTTACTTATTCATTTATTGCGCGCAAGAACAGCTGGAGGTCTAACTACTGCCGCACAGAATAAGAAAGGTAAAAATTTAGAATAAACAGGACCAAAAGTTGTGGGATGAAAAAATAGAATGAAGAAATAAAAAAAACACATAATGGACAAGTACATAATAAGCAGCAATCCTGTAATACCCCAAAATTAAGAGACAAAGTAAATATGCTGAAGGAGGGGGACACTATTAGAAAACAGAACAGGAGTGCCCGAGACAGACAGAAGAGGCCCAAGCTAAAGCTCCCACCTCTTAAGAGGAAGCATAAACTCGGGACAAACTCCGACGCTGCCTATTAAAATTGATGTAATACAAAGGCATGTATTTATGAGGCAACCTCCAGACCGATTTTAATTAAGTTTGAAGAATTTAAAAGAGAAAGTTAAATTGTAGTAACTGTACGATTAAAAATTTTTGTTGATGTCCTGAATTTTTTTACAAAAATTGCCGAAAACTGGTAAGTCTAAAATGCATTGAAGCATGACGTTGTCAAATCCATGACTCTGCACGGAAACATATATTTCAGTTTTCTAAACTACATTGGTTAGAGCATCAGCAGCTGACAAATTTGATATATAAATGTATATTTTACATGAATTCGTTAGTGTTTACGAGTATTTTGCATGAGTCCTACTTGCGCATTAGTGTTTTACTTGAGAGCCATGTATAATGCATCAATTCTGTCTTCTGTAGATTTACTAATAGTTGCAGTTTAAAGAACAGTGACACCGTCTTTATTGCTGAGTTACAGAGTTGTAAACTTGATAGATTTGTTTTCTGTAAATACGCAGTTTTCAATAATTTTCATTAAAAATTGCCAGCCCAGTTAAATTAAAACGTTGCTTCCCTGCTCACTAAATTTTAATTGTTTCTCTTAATTGCAACAAACCTCACCAAATTTTGTGCCGCGGTTGCCGAGAAAGACGATTTCTCCGTTCTCACGTATTTAGATTGGAGCCCTCGAGCCAAAGCTTCCCTTTGAGCGGACCACTTGTAGCGGTAGAGCAGGTGGCTGTACGTATAAGCCGATTCCTCATAGGTTCGTTTTCTCCCAGTGGCGCGAGCACCGTCGCTACGGCGTCTCCTACCCTATCCTATCCTACCCTATCCTATCCTATCTTATCCTATCCTATCCTATCCTATCCTATCCTATCCTATCCTATGCTATTCTATGCTATCCTATCCTATCCTATCCTACCCTACCCTACCCCACCCTACCCTACCCTATCCTGTCCTATCCTATCCTATCCTATCCTATCCTATCCTATCCTATCCTATCCTATCCTATCCTATCCTATTCGACACCTCCGGTGTAGGGCGAGAGGGAGGCCGGAGGAGCTGAGAGCTCTCGTTCCAGCGCACTTCACCGCAGCATCGAAAACTTTCAAGGCGTCCCAGAACTCTCGCGCGACAAGCACGTGTCTCGAAGAGTTGCGATAATTGGCGTTTGGCGGCGAGCACAACTTGGTTGCGCGGAAGCGCGCGCAAACTCCACCGGCGCCTGTTATAGGCGGTGAAAGTCCAACCGCGACCTAGTCGCACGAAAACGGGCGAAGGAAGCGAGTTCGCTTTTAGAAATCCTGCAGAGATTCTGAGGACTCTCTACTAATGCGTACGTATTCTTTGGCTCTGGAATTACTTCGCTTTTGCTTACTTACCTTTTGCTAACTTACGAATGTCTGCCCATCGCTTTTCGGGTGCCAAAGAACGCTTACGCATTAGTGGACAATTCTCAGAATTTTTGTAGCGTTTTCGTTGCATATCATGTCTATCTTGCTTAGAGCACATCATAATGCTCCAAACACAATTCCATTCCATACAATCACGGGATCACAATCTTTTATGGCTGCGTTTTGTACAGTTTTATTTTTTTTCTGTATCAGACAACCTGCACTTCTGTCGAGGCTGGGAAACTTCGCCCTGAATGCATCGCTGTTCATCTATCACCAGAGCTCCTTGTTCATCTTCGTCATCTGTTTTCTTTCTCTTCGGTGCTGGTTTCAATACAAAGTATTTCCTTTTCATTTATTTTATTTTACTTCCGTTTTGTGTTACGACGTGAGCGCGGTGACGTCGGCAATTTTCAAAAATTTTTTAAGGCTACCAATCATCTATTATACATTGTTATCACATCTGCCAATCAGCTATATTATTTTTTATACTCCGCCATTCCAAAGCAGGCTTCTTGGCATGCACACCAATGATGCGGCAAAGTAAGCTTTAAAGAAGGCATGACGAGAACTGTTATCTCTATTCTGTTTAATTTTTTATTCTTCATTTTCCATTTATTACTTATCGATTCTAAAGCTACAAATCATCTACGTTTACATTATTATAACAATTGCATATCTTAACGTAGCCAGTAATGCATTTATTTTGCAGATAATGGGTATGATACCTCTCGAATTATGTACAGATATTGCTGAGGACCTCGGCAAAAACAAAAAAAAAACAAAAAAAAATCTTACGCAATAAATGTGCCGTAGTACGCTGGAAGTCAAGCAAACAGAATATCACAGCAATATGAATAGCTGAATTGATCAGGAGGGGCTGAATGAAGGTATGTCGCAAAGTTGTTTCGACTTATCGACTTGTCTATGTCAGGGCTCAGTTGTTGCACTGACCAAGACAAGTTCACTTGTCTAAACGTCGACTCCGCATTACTTGCTTGCTTAGGCATTAGAAATGTTGTAGTATGTTGGAAGTCAAGCAACCACAGGATCACAGGAATATGAATAGCTGAAGTCATTAGGAGGGGCCTAATCAAGGGATGTCTCAAGATGGATCTATCGTTTCGACACACCGATTTCGACATAGCGAGTTGTTGCCCCGAGGAAGAGAAGTCCACTTGTATAAATATTCACTCCGGAGACACCTCTTGTGCGACCACTGCAGTATGTTGAAGTGTGACAGAGCAACCTCGCTCGTTTGTTGACTGCAGATTAATGAAAAAGTAAGCCTTAGAAGAGCCAGCCATACCAAGGTGCATTTAAGAGGTTGACGCTATTCCTTTTGCCTCGTAATACGAACACACATACAACAGGCATGCAAACATCGTAGTTTACATTGAAATGTTGTGTCAAGATGGAGCTATGGTTCAGACACATCGATTTCGACACATCTAGTGGTTGCCCTGAGGAAGTCAAGTCCACTTGTATAAATGTTCAGCCCGGAGACATCTCTTATTCGACCACTGCAGTATGTTGAAGTGTTACTGGGCAACCTCCCTTGTTTGTTGACTGCAGAGTAAACGACAGTAGATCTAGCCGTCCCAAGACTCATTTAAGAGGTTGACGTTATTCCTTTCGCCTTGTAATACGAGCAGACATACAACAGACATGTAAACATCGTAGTTTACATTGAAATGTAAGTGTAAACGAAAAAGAAATCAAGCTAGCTGTATACGATAAACAGGGTGTTCCATATGCATACACGCTACATAATCTAAGTTCATACCGTGCAATAAGAAACAAGTGATAAGAGAAAGCCAGGAAGCCTGAGCAGACTGAATTTGATTGGCTACCTTGCTGTGGAGGAAAGGGAAAGGGCACTGGTAGGTGAGGAGAGGGTGGGAAAGTTCGCCACGAGCGCAGGTGCACTCAATTAAGCGGTCATCGTTCAGTTCGGTGGTAGCGGTCATGCTGGTGCATCTCAACAAACGCCGCTGTATTTTCGTGGTTTTTCACGTCGCAGACGCACGAGGACAAGGTACCCGGATCTTCTATATGTCTGTCACCAAAGGTCCCCTAAATGTGCTTGAAGGGCAAGATTGTTATGTCCGTATGACGGGCAGTCACAAGCTGGTGTTTTATTTGTTCTATGTTACATGTGGCACAGACACCGTCAGCTATTCCGATTAGGAAGGAATAAAAATCAGGGATGCAATAAAAGCACTAATATGCACAAACACGTGATTGCCACGTTGTTCAAATATTCCTGGAAGCAAACACACAGTGTAGTAAATATACTGTTCGCGACCTCTTCTCTTATATGGGGATGAAGAACTCTTGTTTACGATGAAAAGCAAGAAATGCTTGCGGTAAAGCGACATTGAAATATGATGGCGTCCCACCGTCGTGTTGGTGGCTGGTCTTTTGAACGATTATACAGGCTACTACTGCACAGGGATTCGGGCACCGCTTGTAGAGGACGAGGATTCCGGCACTGGAACTGCCCCGTTCGCATCGCCCGTGAGAAGGGAACGGCTTCCTCAGCAGCACCAAAAGCGGAACTCATGCGAGAGAACACAGAATCCCCGCGAAATCGGCCGACGGAAGACACAGCGCGACCACCACAAATGGGAAGCCTCGTCCCATACAGTGGCTGGGAAGGAAATCGAAGAATGCTGCAGGGATCCGTTGTGAGCGACCTCCTCGGAATGGAGTCCGGGACGCGCAGTTGGGACATCCATTAGTCTTCCGACATCGTACCGAGACTGGTTTCCAAAGTTCTGCTCTTCGCGTTTTCCGGATTCGTTCGAGTCAGCCGGCTTGTAGTCTGCTCGTGGGAGCAGACGCAAAAGTAGGGGTCGAAAATAAAAACGAGCTCGCCAAAAACAAGCTGTCCTGTGTGTCTGCTTCGTTTCCTTCTCGCATTAAACGCACGTATACGACATATGTATACGCCCTGCACTTTGGCTTGTCTTTTTATCACGTTCTCCGTAGTGATTACATTTGTGAATCTTGTCTGCCTTGCGCCAACGAATGCTTCACCATGAATAAGCGCCTGCCATTAGGTGGTGCGATTGCAGCGAAAGTGATTTTCTAGAGACAGTAGGGGGCAAACGTCCGTTTTATTGTATACGGACGCTCGAGACGCATTGGCTCCGTCGCCGTCGGCGTTGTCGTGCTGGCCAGGTATCGGCGGACGCACGAGCGGCTCGCACGTGGTGCATGTCGAAGGCCTTCAGAGACGCGAAGTGTACGTACGCTTGGTCCCCAAAAGCGACGAACCGTGGACACGCGGTTAAGATCCGCTCAGTCAGTCCTGTCGGATCCTCGGCGGCGTTCATGCTTCCACAGCCGGAGGCTGCATTGTCCGCGCACACACACATTAGCGTTTCTGCTGAGCAGAAGTGTGCGTACCAAACCGTGGTGTACGTCAAGCGGAATGCATGTAATCTTTTCTTCGGAAACTGACCAATGCCGAAGCTTTTTTTTTTCATTCAGGCTCATATCGTGCGCCGCCGAGCTGAGACGAAGGAGGTATTAAAAAAAAGGAATGGCGCTTTTTTTTTTTTTCAGAACCTCTTTAGGTGTGACAGCTGCAACGACGCTGGTACGCTCCTCGTCACTGCAGCGTTGTGAGGCGCGTTCAGTGCAGCGCTAAACCCTGCTATAGTTTTTGAATACTTCGTGAAATAAACAAATTTTTTTTGCCTAGGGATGCATTGAACTTTACTAGTAACGCATATTATGAGAATTTATATCTACAAAGGCTCTATAGCATATAAATGAGAAATCGCAACCAGGTAACAGCTCAAACAATAAGAAACGGTACAGCGCAAACTTGATAACGTCGCCCACAGAGACACTGTGCTTAAGCAAAAGGGTATGGCAGAAGACATGAAACACATTTCTTCCTATTGACGCGTCACAGTCCTTAAAATTGACAAGATCTCAGTTGCTCAAAGTGAATATATAAATAATAACTTATATACCATTAGCTTTGTAAGAAAGAGGTCCTAAGAGAAAGCTTTAGCTCGGGCTCAGCTCCATCGCCGCCTATTCAAGTACATGTAAAACGCAGCAATGTTTTTCTGAAGTAACTCCTGCGCGGATTTTGATGAAATGTTTTCCATTTCAGAGAGAAAATAAATTTTTAGTGACTGTAGGAAGCGAAGTTTTTATTTAGAACCTGAATTTTATTGCAAAAATTGCCGAAAATGTTTACGTTTTAGTAAGAAGAACGAAATTTAACTGATTCGTAACTCTGCACAAAAAACAACAACAGATATCGCAGTTTCGTAAATTGCATCTCACAGACATCCAACGCGGTCAACTTTGGCGTATTCGTTTTTATCGTACGTGAAATTGTTACGTTTATTTACAAGGGTTTCGCATAAGTCCTGCTCACAGATTAATGGTGTACTTGAGAGTCATGTATAACAGATCGATTTGGCCCATATTAGATATAATATTAAATATAGTTTATGTAATCGAGATATAGGTTTATTGTGGAGTACAGTTGTAAACTTCATAGCTTCGTTTTCCTGAAAATAAGCGAATTTCGACAATATTCATAAAATAATCGACTGCGCAATAAAAAATATGCATTCCGCAGTGACTAGATTTTAACTTTTTTTTTGAGACTGCAACAAATCTGATGAGATTTTGCGCAGTGGTTGCCGAGAAAAAACAGTTTCTCCTTTCCCATGTACTTAGGTAAGAGAGCCCGTTCAACACATTCAAGAAGATCAATGACCAGCGACGCTTACGAGACGTTATTCACTATCGACAACCAACATGTCCAATAGGTCACCGTCGGTTTGAATTCTATTTCCTTTGAGGAGTGGACGCATTGCTCTTTGCGACTGCCACTGATAGCATCGAAGGAACTGTGCCACCACAATATTGAGCAAGTATCGAGGCAGAAAGTGCTAACTGTTTGAACAACGAGCGCTTCCTCGCTCTGAATGCGTCTATACGCACATGGAACGCGTGATAGATAAGTGTCAAAAGTGTATACATTCGCGCAGAGCATGCTATTACGTTTTTTGTAACCAAAAATTCGGGCAGCGTGAAGAGGGAACAATGCAACATCTTGCACATCTCTCTTTAGTTTGTAGCACGGGCCACTTCCGCCGCTACTCAACATCACTCAGCTGGCATGGCCAACGAATTCTTACTAAGCTCTTCCATTTTTCTGGCTCGCACGGCATGCCGTCAAGCTCATGAGCCAAGCAGAGCACAGATCTTGCAAATAGGGCTGGTGTCCCTTTCCATTGGAACTTGTCTGTTAAAGAAATGAACAGCAAATTTATCTAAGCACCGCAGCCATTGGCACGACATAAAACGCGTAAACTGTCGCGCATGTTTTAGCCGAAAATGCCTTGGTACTTCGACTTAGTTCCATTCCGCTATATGCCGAAAAGATATTTTTCGCGCGCAAAGGAGCTTCGTCCTACGGTCGAGGTGATAGGCAGGTCGTTTCAAATTTGATACCAATTAGTTGCATTCTGCCAGCAAAAGCGACTTCTTTCCTGAGAGTGTATCACAGAAGGCATGAAACCACAAAGCTAAGGTCTGTGATTGATTAAGCACCGTTTTTTTTTCTTTCATGAGGAAACAACATTCAGTTCAAACTAGCCCAATTTCAAGCTTTGGTGGATTGAGCGCAGCCATTTGATGTAGCTTTAAAGTCAATAAATATCGTTCAAAAATGTACGAAACTGTAGGAGTCGTGAAGTAACAAGGAGATGCCATCTGTATAAAGTGGGTGTTCAAAATTAAGCTTTATGGTTTTCTTAAACTTAGGCACTGGGAGGCACGCGAAGACCACCTGTGCAAATAAGTTATGTGGTAAGGGGAACACAAAGTGAGAAGATAATTATCGCTGTCAGCAGCCCAATTTACTAAAATTGAATAATTCTCTTATTGTTGACTGCAGTAAGTGGGTGTGCTTGTATTGAATAGTTAGAGGCAGCCGTGTTTCTGCACAGTATCAGTTGGAAGAATTCTTCTAACGTGCCTGCGGTCAGAGATATCGTACTCCAAATTTTAATTGTCGTTTGCATGATTACACATGCACGAGAGGATCAGCGCAAAGCTCTTCTCTGACGTGACGCGGCCGTTGCGTGCGAAGTTTAATCTGACAACAGGGTGGAGGCGTTGGCAAAGATGATAACTGTCCCCCTTCCCCTCATGGCTGGCGAAATCAAGATTTGGCGGAGCGTGTGCCGTTCCAGTTGCTGCTCTTGATTTCAATAAAACTTGCGATACTTAGAAATCAGCAGCCACTTTATTTGCGTAGCCCAGGCAAGGACCATGCCCGCTCGTGTAGTCACCATTATGCACGCCGGCTTCTCTTTTTTTAGCCCTCCGGCTTCTCTGCTCGCGCCATTATCACGGAATGGCAGCTGCCGCCATCGTTACTGGCTGCACCGTCGTTTCTTACGACAGCGGTTCCGGGTTCTTCGATTTTTTATTTCGCCAGCCGAGAGGGTAAAGGGGACAGTTATCATATTTGCCAACGCGTCCGCCCCGTTGTACTTCGCACGCAGCAGCCGCGTCACATCAGGAAGAAGCTTTGCGCCGATCCTCTCTTGGATGTATAATCGTGCGAATGACGATTAAAATTTGCAGTCGGATGTCTCAGAGCACATGCACGCTATAGAAGAATTCTTCCAACTGATTCTGTGTAGAAATGCGACTGCATCTAGCTTTTCGTTACAAACATACCCACTTACTGCAGTCAACAAAAAGTTAATTATTCCATTTGAGTTTTTTGGGCTGCTGACTGTGATAATTATAATCTCACTTTGTGTCCCCCTAGCCAGACGCGAAAATATTCGGCCGATCCCTGCTGCCGAACCCCATAAGCTTGTGGCCAAACGTGGACAAAGCTTGTCGTTGGCACAGTTCGACGACGTTTTTGAAATGTCGGCGCCAGAGATGGCGGCATCTTCACGGACGATATTTTCCCAGGACAATGACATTGCTTTACTACAAATATCCCTACAAAGGGGATATTTTTTTCTTCGCTTGGTAGAATAGGCGTACCCCATAGCAACGTAAGGAGCCTATAGGAAAGCGCAACACAAGCATGTGAGCTCACTTCGGCAGTGCGGTAAGACGCTGCCTTAGTCAGCCCACGTAGTGAGCCCAGCACCCTGGTATGTGTCAGGGCGCTGCTACTGCTGCGGCAGGTTGTCTCCCCCTGTATCGTTCGAAAACCAGCCAACATGCTCCAGCGCGCCGCTAAATATTGCTATCCCTCTCAATGCTACACCCTTCGGGCCAAACTAAATTTCTTTTCTTTCCGTTACCCTCCCATCACCAAAAAGAAAAAAGGAACAGAATACAATTACGTCATTTATGGTTACAATAACTAATAAGGATGCCTACGCGAACGACACATGTAACGCTGTTTGCGCATTTTCGTGATTCCGTATTAAATATCAGTAACCTTGCGCGCCAATCAGGTGGAGGGAACATTCAGTGCCTAAATAAGCCGTACTCACAGTCAAATACTTGACAGCATTGACGAACTAGTAAATTAGGGTAGTTTTGCCTTCCACTAATTAAAACTTTCCGGAAAGCAGAAGGACTGACAATGAGTCGCCACGCGAACGTTATTTCAACCTCAGACATTGTTCGGGGAGCCACAATGTCTGCTGAGGCACTTTCTAAACTCCGTTCACACCTCATTCAGTTCTTCGCATCGTTAAGAGGATCTCATTAAGATACGCGCTCCCGGGACCACCCATCGAACGCCTGCTGGCTTTCCCGCCTTGCACTTCCCCGGTATTTTAAGGCTTCTCCGCTCTACATCATTTGGTCTGCGTTAATCGGAATCGCCGAGGATGCTAGCTGGGCTCAATAATCAGCTCCGAAGCGCAGTCTTTAGCAGCCAACAACAATTCCAGTAACCACGAGAGATTCCTCTAACGAACACATCTCGCCAGAAAATCAGACACGCAAAAATTCAAGAAGCCACCGAAACACTCGAAATTTGTTTAAAACCTTGCATCTTGAACAAAAGAGTATCGTTTCTATCCAGCGGAACTCCTTGTTCGATTCCGTCTAAGCAGCAATCATTTATTGTGCTTTCTTCTCTGCCAAGTTATTCTGCAATGCGCATTAGGAATTTGATAACTTGTTGGGTGCGGCATTTTCATGGTAGGCTTCTTAATTAGGATTTATTTTAATTTTCAATCGATCCTGGTCAGAGCTATGTTACAGGTACGCCAGCGTAACGTTTGCGCCAGGGCAACAGAAAAAGAGGAACGACAATTAACCGCTCAACCTATTGCTGCAACTCACGGTGGTGAACAGCATTCGAACGAAGATTTCGTTACCTGGAGTTAGTTAACTATAACGCACAATTATAATGAAGGAGCCGGAGCAAATACGGCCGAGTAGGCACATACGACGTAGATGTTATAAGTGCATGCATCCTTATTTCGAAGTATCGGGAAGAACTTGAAACGGACGTAATAGCTGTAAGATTCTACAGGAAACTCAATTCACTTGCTGTCGAAGGTGACGAAGGTACATTTCAAGCGTAAAACATAAATGAAGTAACAATAATGACTTCGCGACGTTAAGCCCAGAGAAACAGTTAGCTTGTCGAGTTTCTGTGCGCTATAGCTATATGTATTGTTTCTAGATTGAAGTAAATTAAAGAAAATTAAGGAAATGAGGAAAAGAAGGAATAAATAAATAAATAAATAAATAAATTCAATATATGAATGAAGCAAGAAACAAAGCAAGATATGAAAAAATGAAGGAAGAAAAAAATTACTAAATGAGTGAATGAATGGAATCAATTGCATGAAGGAACGAAGGAAGGAAAAGAGGACTTCACTCGACAGACTGATCCGCTGACACTGTCTGCAGTGTGGCCATCACGTGGTTCGCGTGTGCTTAAGCTTGCCTGGAGCAGAAAGTACGCGGCGCGTTTCGGTCACGTGATGTCTAAGCGACGATCAGTCATCTGACAGGTGGACCTAAATAAAGTGGGCATTCGTCAGCCGTGTAAATTTGCCTCGGCATAGCCTCAAGAGCTAATCAACCGAATTAATAAGGCTCTACCACTAAATATCCGTGTAGTGAAGGCGTGTGTATAATGTTCACCGTCTGCGTGTTTTTTTTTATTTGCATGTAGCTAGATTAATCTCAAGTGCACTAGACTTTGTCTGCACTTCTCTGTAAAACTTCTTCATATATTAACCAAAAAATAAAGCAAATAAGAAGAAACACCCCTAGAGCACGTGGGGCCGAATCTTGAACTCAGCTCCAACGCAAGAAAGCGTTGCCCACGCATCCATTTTGTCGGCACTCTCAGCAGGAAACTTAAGACGCGTGGCTTCAGTGAGAGAAATAAGATATCAACTTCCATGTGCAGGTACTCGAGATCGCCCATTAAGAAATGTCATACAACACCGCCGACACGTGGCAACGTTCTCTTCTATACATAAAGAAAGCAAACACTTCACCGCGTTTCATTCGTCGCTATTGAAAAAAAGGTGCACATCCGAGAAGCTCTTTAAAGAACTGCGCTCCATGAGTCGATCCATGGCTTCATTTCTGGGCCTGTAGTTGTACAAGGCGCTGTTCTCCGGTTGCTGTGACGCGTTGTCTCATTCGATGCCTCCACATCCACAGTCCGGCAAGCCCACTCAGCTTAGAAGACTTCTTCAGAGACATTGATGGCGCCGCACTTGCGATAACAAGATTTTGCTTTTCAGTGTAGCATGAGGTACGCTATGGAAAGAAAATATATATATATATATCTATAATGAAAGCGGACGTGGAACTTCCTGACAAAATTTCCCTAAGAGCATATATGTCGTAAATGTGAGTAAACATGGGCTTACGTTGAGAAAAGGCAACTTTGGCAGCCGTGCTCGAACCCTGCTGTTTGTATATTTAAAGCACCCCTAAAATTATAAGATTTCATGCCGCCGTAATCAAAAGAATAAGGACACCTTAATAAACTTCAAACAGATTGCCTATACAGGAAAGAAAGCCTGTTCTGAGCTGGAAACATTAAATCTCGAAAAAAATAATAATAATTAGCGAATATGTTCCCTGTTTTCGCAACATCGAGTCAACTTCGTGCTTCACTTTATTGTCAAGGTTTTCGTCTGAGCTTTTTCATTCCATTGATGGGAGAGATTGCCAGCCGATGACAAACACACGCCACTGAGCGTTTCGCAGCGTGTGTTAGTTTAGTAAGTTTGCATCCATTACCGTAATTTGCCCAGTCACCGCCTTTCTCCGACGCCATAATACGCTTCTCTTTTACCGAAACATACCAGCTTCGCCAATATACACTTAAAATATTAAACCCCCAAACCGTACATAGAGAGAGAGAGAGAGAGAGAAAACAAGGATAGGAAAGGCAGGGAGGTCAACCAGAACAGCATCCGGTTTGCTACCCTACACTGGGGGAAAGAGGAATAGGAAGAGGAAGAAAGGAATAGAGTAAGGACTGAGTACGTCTGGGAGGGACTCCATACACAAGGACACTATAAACGGTCTGTTAAGCCCGTGCACTTATACACAAAAATTATGAGGTCTTACTTGCGAAAACCACTTTATGTATATGATGCATGCCGTAGTGGAGGACTCCGGAAATTTCGCCCACCTGGGATTATTTAACGTGTACCTAAATCTAAGTACACTGGTGTTTTCGCATTTCGCCCCCATCGAAGTGTGGCCGCCGTGGCCGGGATTCGATCCCTCGGCCTCGTGCTCAGCAGCCCAACACCATAGCCACTGAGCAACCACGGTGGGTCATACGTACACACACCAATAAAAAAAATAAATAGAAATAATCCGATATACAGACGTAAAGTTAAAAAACTTCGCGCAGGTAGCACATCGCCGAAGCTTTGTAGTGCGGAATATGAAGCAGTTCGCGGTGCGCAAAGGTGACATTTTATTCGTACTTGAGCGCAACCATCTTGCCTAAACGGATGCATGCGGAACAATGCGTGAATGTCCTGCCCCTTTTTCCTCGCTTGCCGCAAGCGCTTCTGGTAGTGGTCGCTATTTTCATCACGTACGTGTAGGTGACGATCGTCGGGAAGGCCGGTACTGGAAGCAATCTGGTAAATGGGTGGAGCTGCTGATCTGAGCTTGGTAGTCCAATAACGACCGGTTGGTCACATGCAACAACAACGGACATTCCCATGTGGATTCAATCCAGCATCTCCCTCCCGGCAGCAAAGTAATGCACCTCCCTCTCAACGTTTCCCGTGCGTTATCCCGACAGAACCAACCCCAGAGCCTCCCAACGTCACTCACTGCCAGCGAGAGTGAAAGAGAGAGTAGGGGGAACCACAGAGGTTTTTTTCCTGCAAAAATCGCTAGACAGAAGTCCGGGGCATTATCGTCCTTCGTGGGATGCAAATATTAATTCGGCCAGCAACCAAAACTGGGCGTCGGTTAAGAGCCTTTTGGTTGCAAACGGTGTAGTGTCCCTCTTCTGCGGCTGACACAAAGACCGCAGCTGTGGCGATGCTGAATGACTTCAATACGCGGCGGGGGCTGCGCTATTGTGGTCGCAAAGCCCGACGCTGCGCCATAGAACAATGCTCGCACCAAAAAATTTGAAACAATGGGAACCGAAAGCGTGAAACTTCGCTTCAGATCGTTTCGACTTCCGAGGATGTTTGATGGGGAACGCTTAATTATCCACGAACGTGAGAGGAACTTTAAATTGCGTTCGGGAAGTGCTTACTGGCTGGGCGCTACCCGAAGGAAATGTTGCGTTTGGGAAAAAAAATACGAAGTTTCATAGTTGAAGGAATGAGACAAATGTAAAAGGAACTTGCATCCGCCGCACAGAAAGTACGTGCCGATAATCTTTAGGAAAATCAGTGTGTAACACATCACACAAATACCGACGGCTAGATCGAGTGCCTCCTCATTCCCCTCCACCCCCCACCCCGGATTCTATGATATTGATTTTCCACTTTCTCTTGACGTATATAATAAAAAAAGGAACCTTTAAAATCGAAAGGCAACCAGCGAAAATGGGTATATTAGAAGCAAGAAGATTCGAAGCCAGCTTAAATATGCCGTCACCGAACCGCAGCGCAAGATGCAGTTACTTCGCAAGAGAAGTAAACGTCGCTGGCGCATTCGTTAAACTGAGCTTATTTTACGCCATCCAGCTGCGACCAGTCTTTGAGGCAGCTAATTTGACTGCAGTATCTTGTTTCTAATTTCTTTTTTTGACTGCGTTCATAGAGAGAAAAATTTTAAAAGAAAAACGGCAGGCTTCAATTTTTTTTCTTTCCTGCTCTGCCCTCGTTTACATGCCACAGCCGCACACTTTCGCAGACGACGGCGCCATTTTCTCAGAAAAGGTTTCTTCTGCAGAAGGGTTGAAAACCTGTCCAGTTGGTACATAGATGAAGGTACATAGATGGTACATAGCTTCTTATGTGGTACGCACAAAACTTAGCCTTCGTCAGTAATGTATGTTGCGACCTCTTGGAATACACCTACAGGAACCACACCCACTCTCAAAGTGCGCGTGGTGCATATACCTCCGCAGGAGTTGCGAAGAGCCACGCGAAGAGTCAGTGAGAATGCGTCAGGTTCGTTTTCTGCTAGTAAGACCTTCCTCGTGTCAATTTTCTAATGATTTACCAATCAAATGTGCTGGAAAAGCCGGTGACAAAATTTGGAGACACTTCCAACCAATCATGCGATAAAAAGCCGGTGACGAAATTTAGCGACACTTCCAACCAATCATGCAATAAATAAATAAATAAATAAATAAATAAATAAATAAATAAATAAATAAATAAATAAATAAATAAATCGACACTTGCTCACAAAAGCACCGTCGTTTCTTACACAACTAAAAGACCTTGTATATAAAACGTAATTAGCAATGTAACTACAGGATCGCTGGACACGGGAACGGCTGTTTCGTATTGTTTTGGAATAACTTTATTGTCCTAAAGGGACCTTGAAGCAGCCCTTGGCCTTGGTGCGGGTAGCATACGCTGCTGTGAACATCTCAGCTAAGTTTTGCTGTCGTACGCAGCGCGTAGAGCTCGCAAGCGGATCGCAAAGTCACCTTTCTCTCAAACGCTCTTTTTCAATGGAAGACTGTGTCCTCACTCTGTTCTGGATGCTTTATTTCTTTATCGGACACTTTATTCTGTCGTTCCCTTAGACGGCTGCTATTGGCTGATAGCTGACTTCAAGCTGTGGTCGACTACATGGCGTAGATACCGTGGCCGCCACGGGGTGCCGCCACGAGTCCACTGGCTAAGCGCACTGCGGCTCGCTGACGGCAACCGAGTTTGGCTTATGTTTAGCGCGTCGCAGGCACCAAAGGCCGGGAAGTCGTGGCGTCTACGTTAACATCCAAAATGAAATTTGAACTGCGCACCACGGTGACATTTAGAAGGCGGAGCTTTGTGGGCACGCCCCCGCTGTGCCGTAGCCTTCGCGGATCAAGGCATTGAAGAAGGAACGCGCGAAAACCGAAGGCCGTGTTTGACTGCCGATAACTCGGCTTCCGCTGAACGCATTGAAGTATTTTTTATGGCAAAATATTTTTTTTGAAATGGCCTATTTTCACTTCAAATGCCTTTCTCCACTTCGATAAGAAGTGGTTAATTCGCTGCATTCTACATATGTGCGCGCGTTCTTCATAAAGTGACACCATAGGGGTAGTTCACTTGCCTGCCAGGTATTCCAGGGGCCATAACACTGCGTTCACTCTTTCATTTATAAACCAGGACCGGGAGATTGCGATGATCATATTCCAACGCTATTCCGCTTTGGCCGTTCGCCAGTGGTCCGAATGGTGCTCCGCCCGTGTTATAACCGTGATCGGCCGATAAGAAATGACGATAAGAAAGCAATAAAGCGGAGTGAAAGGAATAATTTATGTTATACCGACCAAGAATATTTTACTCTCGCACATGCGCTTAGGGCAAGCGCAGGCAACCTTGCGGTGCCTGGATGCAAGCGCCGCCGTCATGGCAGTTGGGGATCGAGGCGCCCTAGTTAATTAATGGATGGATGGATGGATGGATGGATGGATGGATGGATGGATGGATGGATGGATGGATGGATGGATGGATGGATGGATACCATGAGCGTCCCCTTTGGAACGGGGTGGTGGGTGGCGCCGCCAAGCTGTTGTTGTATATTGCCTTATGTTCAACTTATATTAAAGAGGAAAAAAAAGACAAAAAGAAAGCCCCAGGATGCACTCCTACAAACGAACTTTCTGAACCCCTAATGTGAACTTTGCTTTTGTGCGCCTCCGTGGTTTGTCGTTTTCGTACTTTTCTTCCACCAATCTTCCTATCGCATCTTACTAATCTCTATTGCGGACATGTTTACTTTCCCCCTGCTCTCGCTGAACCCAAGGTCTTCAAGGAGGCCAGTGATTCCTAAATAGACCGCTGGGCAGAACACTTCACATTCTAATAAAACATGCTCCATCGTTTCCCTAGCTTTACCGCAGCAAGCACGTTCTTCTTCTTCCTTGTTGTATCTCGCTTTGTAAGTGCGTGTTCTAAGGCATCCCAATCTTGTTTCTACTCGTTCCGTCGCGCTCTGTCAGTGCGCCCAGCGCCCGGGCTACGGGTTTAATGACGGAGCGCCCGGCGACAAAGTTGTGACGACCCGCCGTGGTTGCTCAGTGGCTATGGTGTCGGGCTGCTGAGCACGAGGTCTCGGGATCGAATCCCGGCCACGGCGGCCGCATTTCGATGGGGGCGAAAACACCCGTGTACTTAGATTTAGGTGCACGTTAAGGAACCCCAGGTGGTCGAAATTTCCGGAGTCCTCCACTACGGCGTGCCTCATAATCAGAAAGTGGTTTGGAACGTAGAACCCCATAATTTAATTTCTTTTTAAAGTTGTGACGGGTGAGCACCAGCGGCGAGCTTGCGATGAGAACAGCCTGAACGCCATATTTATTCAGCCAGTTCCCGCAGTCCCCTGAAGAAGATTTGTTCCCACCTTAAAAGCGCTGCTGGTTATGGGGTCGAGTTCACAAAGCTTTGCGTTCGTAAGTTGTTCTTTTCCAATGGCAGGCCACCTTCGCTAAATATGTGTCCAGCATCCGATCTGACTGAAATTTGCTCGTACGAGGCAATCCTATGGTAAGAGTTTTTTTGTGTGTGATATGTGTGTCCATAGTGCATATTGCCTACATCCCGCTATTTTCTTTGCTA